>NC_021162.2:38666174-38797801 GCF_000331145.2 Cicer arietinum | reverse complement strand
GGTTCGTACCCTACGGACAGGGATGGAGATGGGAACGCTTGACTGTTGTTACGTTAGGAGGATCTCACGGGGCGCGTGGAGATTACTCAGGGTGTATAGTTTTTTGGTAGGATGATCAGATTAGGATGATGTATAGGGACTAGGGGTCCTTCTTTTTGGTTTGGAGTATTTTAGTTTTGGAAAACTGTACTTATACAAATATTATCAGTTTGATATCATCTTTGGATGGGTCCCATGTACCATTTGATGTTATGTAAAAATGTTTTGGATTTATAATTGAAGAAACTTTTCCGCTGCGTAAATTATAATGACTCAATTATTTATCCAAAAGCATTTCCTGATTTATTTCTTTGTTCGTTTTTAATTACTAAAAAAAAAAAAAAATATACTCTCGCTTTGAAAAACGGGGTGTTACAGAAGAGCATTCAATTTTTCAAATTGAATTGCTTGCTGATTTAGTTGATGACACTTACCCCGATATGTTTGCTAGTGATTTTCCTTCATTGTCTGGTTTTGATGATACTTATACTTCTGAATTATGTACATATACTCAATTGTGCTCTGTGTGGGCTGAGATTGAAGCTTCCTTGCAAGTTGATCATTATTCTGATATTGATATTTCTACTAACATAATTGATTTTGTAGACTTTGCTTTGGCCAATGGTGTTGTACCTTCCATTAAACAACCACCGACTGTAGAGCTTAAACCACTTCCTGAAAATTTGAAATATGCATATTTAGAAGGAAGTGGCAAGTTACCTGTGATCATTTCAGCCAAACTTGAAGATGAACAGGAAGAGAAGTTGTTGCTGATTTTGAGAAAATACAGGAAGGCAATCGGATGGACCTTGGTTGATATTCCTGGTATTAGCTCATCCATGTGTATGCATAGGATACTACTGGAGGATGGGGTAAAATCAGTCAGGCAACCCCAAAGGTGACTTAACCCATTAATTCTGGATGTTGTAAAAATGGAAGTGACAAAGCTCTTGCAAGCATGCATTATATACCTCATCTCTGATAGTCAATGGGTGAGTCCAGTGCAGGTAGTCCCTAAGGAAACTAGACTCATAGTGGTTAAAAATGAAAATAATGAACTTATCCCCACACGAGTGCAAAACAGCCGAAGGGTATGAATCGATTACAAGAGACTAACCCAGACAACTAGAAATGATTGTTTTCCTTTACCATTCATTGATCAGATGCTTGAACGGTTGGCTGATAAGTGATCATAGCATTTGGACACATGTTTCTAGCTTTTTAGTTTGGTATTTTAAAAGATATGTATAGCTTAGAATAATTTTTTTACTTGTTTCTAAACTTTGGGTCGAAAATGAATTATAATTATATTATTTGCATTTTGACCATTGCTCGCTTTGTAGGCCATAACTTGAGCTCTGGATATCGGATTGGCGCAAACGAGCAGGCGTAGGAAAGCTAAAAATCAAAGCCCAATACCGAGCTTTACTGGGTCTAAATTACAAATTTCGTAATCTAGACTTTTGTAATAATTTTAAATAGCGGATCACTTGTTTTTTAAACCCTAAAGCCCAATATCGAGTACTATATATTGACAGTTTTATTTCTTTTCTACTGATGGAATATTATGATTCAGATTGCTACAAAAAATAAACAGTTTTTATTTTAATTTCATGGAAGGCTAAATCCATGAGTTCAGAGTTTCATAAACACCTTGAGATTCAGGTTACATTGTCAATTTCGACCCATGATTCTATTCTTGTTTATTTGATTATATTGATATTATGATTGTTTAAATTGAATTTCAATAGGATTGATTAAATTTATTTGACATAGTTGGTTTCAGTTTCTAATTTAATTGAATTATAATTTTGCGATGCTTGATCGTTAATTGTAATATTTTGATGATTGTGATGTTTAATCCAACCAAAGAAACCGAATTCACATAGGATTGATTTCACTTGTTTGATAATTTCTATAGTCAAATAAGAATAAAATCACGAATTAGAAATTAAACTCATTGATAGAATCTGTGATAGGTCTGAATCTCGAATAAGTGGATTAATCGTTTTGCTCATCTATTAAATCAAAAATCTAAAAAACTCCTTTTTAATTTCAACTTTTAATTCGGTTATTATTATTATATCAGAAGTTCTTGCAGAACGATTTGAGTTATTACCTCTATTTACATTTTATCAATTGTATTTGACCCGTGCACAATAGCAGATCATACTTATAAAAAAAAAATCAAAAGAAACACAAAAATACAACCAAAATAAAAAAACCATGTCATAACTATTGAATGAAACTAATATCTCCAATGAACTTGTATATTACTACCTCTATTAATTTTTTTTGCTAATAATAATATATTATTTAGGTAAAAAGAGAACAATAAGTTATACATACATGCTAGATGTGTGGAACACGTCAGATGTAAAGTTTATATTGGTGGATGTAGATTCTTTTGACAATCTTATTGGTTGGGAATGAAAAACTCTATTAAATGCAATAGGAAGTTTGATAAGAAGATCTCAATGGACTCCAATTAATTATGTTACGTTGAGTAAGATGTCAGAGTCCTATATTACTGATATGATTAAAGTAATTCAGGTGTTGTATAAGGATATACAATGCATGGGAACCAAGAATCACACATAATAGAAAATAAGTAACATGAATTAAAAAAATTGCACAAATATGAGGACATACATTGCACGGGAGCCAAGAATCTTCAAGATTAATTCATGAGATGGTTTGTCTCTTTTAGTGTCTTTTAATTAATTTATCAATACAAATATGATGGTTTGACATTTTTGTTACTACTGTTAGACGACAAAAGCTAGAGAAGTGCAACCATCACAAGCATAAATTTGCATTGAAACTCGAACTCGAAAAGATGGAAGCATTGTTACTGAAAATGCAACTGATGTAATTGTAAGAATTTTAAATTTTGATGATATATATTTGAAATAACTCATTCTCATAATCTTATTGTCACAACTCACAAATAATGGAGATATATTTATTTTTCTCACAACGTCATCCATCTGCTTCAAACCTATCATGTACTATGAGGTGAATTAAGGGGCATTGTGAGGTGAATTAAATATTGTAGCTGACTTTCACAAATGGTTAAACTATTTCATTTTTGTTAAATGTAGGAAGAACTAAAAAAGCATATGGTAGAAGAGGCAGAAAGCTCAAATAATCCTCAAACCACTCAAGATTCTACAATCTGAAAGAATGATACTTACACAAAATAAAATATGTCTGTTTTGTCTTGGAAAAATTCCCAAACATGCAATTTCTAGTTCTCACTCTCATGCTAACCATATAGTTAAAACATTGGAGAATTTACTTAGAATTCGTTCTTCAAATGTGGTTTTACGAAGATTCACAAATTAAGGAGGTCTTAAAAGCTATAGCTTAACCTGGATGATTTATGAACACATTTCACACACATTAATTGTTGTATCTACAACCGTTATCATTATGCCAAATACCACTTGAAATTTGACAACACTAGTTGTTGGATGATATATATATATAAGTATAATAAAGAATACTATTTTGTTGTCCCTAAAATTGGGTTTATAACTTTTCATATAATGTGTTTGCTTTGTTAATGAGAAAAAATACTAGAAATGCAAGTAACTTTTATTTAATTATTATTTCTCCCTAGGTAACTTCCATTTAACTAGCGTTTTAATTTGGTAGTCTGCAAATGTTAAACCTTGTTACTATTGATTGTAATTGAAACTGGTAACAAGTTGTACTCTATTGAGTTCATTTATTTGTGTCAAATGTAATTTGGATTTTTGTGAAAATGACAATTGATTTTTTCCCAAGCATATAATAATTAGATTTTTGTTCTCCCATAAATTTCAATCTTTTACGTAATTTTGTTTGACTTACATTTGTCATATTGATTTCATAATGAGATGGGAGCTACAATCTAACGAGTATAATGATAAGAGTTGTGCTGTAGAACGGCACAAGAAATAGAGTTTTTTATTTTTCTATAATAAAAAATTTCATTAATAAAAGAAAGGGAAAAGAACAAAAGCTCGAAGGGACTTACAACCTAACTTCAATATTTGATGATGTAAATTCAATGTTCACATTAATATTTTTTTCAAAATTAATTTTAGTAGCTCATGACATTCTATTTGTGAAGTTAAGAACATAATAGTTTATTAGATGTTTTAATGGAATTAGTAAAAATAAATAATATTTTATTATATGTTTTATTGGAATTAGTTAATATAAATATATTAAAAATTGAAATTTAATTTACTGGTATTAATAATTTTAAATTTTAATTAGCAGTGAGAGATACAATAAATTTAATTTGATAAATAAAAATAAGTTTTAATGATCACAAACAATATTGTAGGAAGAGATCAATAATTTAATTATTTTTACATAGTTTTTAGTACAATTATTATAGTAGATAGAAATAAAAAACATGTAGTGATAGTCCTCAAAATATATAGTGACAGTTCGGTAGCATAACAAGACACCTCAAATATTTGACTTTTAGTGACAAACTTTATATATCATTAGAAGTCAATTGTCTTATAGTGTAAGTTGTAACTTGTAAGGTCATTCACAATGGTGGGTGTTTTACCTATTTAGCACCAAGCTAATTAGTCCCCTCATTGTAGAGGAGAAATTTTAAGTGCCTATTGAGATTAGTGGTAATGGAAGCACCTTCTCTCTCTTCTCTTTTTATAAGTATTAAACAATAAATTAAATTAAAATAAATGAATATTATTGATATGTAATGATATAAAATTTTACATAGAATTATTAATGAGATTCATTTAATAATTTTCGTTAAATTGATGAGTTTGAGAAATTGAGTGTATTAAAAATTGTTGATAAAAATTATAAACATAAGTTCTATTGTGATGTGTTAAGTGCGTAGAATGGTTGTGTATATATGCGGCTAGGAGAAACCACAACGAAGATATTTGTAACACGGGCCAATGTCTTGTTTGTACAGAAGTCTTAGTTAGATTCACACGGGAGACAGAAAAAGGGAGGAAAACATCGTGCACTTTCTCGTGCATTTCCTTTTCACTTATTGCTTTACATGTCTTTCTTGAGGCTGCATTTAATTTGGACTACTCAAAAGAAAAGAAGGTAAATTCTAATGTGGACAACTATCCTCTGCGCCATTAATTAAAATTTTAATGATTATACTCATTATTTCTTAAAAATAGATTTTAATTAGTATATTTATTTTTATAAACCACAACCAAACCAACATTGTACTCCATAGTAAAAAAACAACAACGGGATCAAACAAAGATCTATCTCATTAGAAGATAGTAATTAGAAGATAGTACTTCGCACTAAATTAAATAGAAGAACAATTTTGGAAAGTTTCTATAAAAAATCAATTTTATAAGATACGATTAAAAACTTCATGATTATGTTGATTTCTTGCAATAAGGACAATGGTTAGAAACACTAATGATTCTTTATAAAAGGACGTGCATCCCTCAAAAGAAAATACTAAGAAACATATAAGCTATAAGGACATCTGAACTTTTGCTCATTATCATTATGTTTCACTTTAATGTTGAGAGAATTTATGAAGTAACAAATTTGTAAAAACTCTCTACTAGAGCTAATTTAGAAAAGCCCAACACCTTTTTTGTTTATAACCTAGCCCAGTAGTGTCTGCCTTTCTCAACAGCTTGACTGTAGTAAGCTAGAAGGTGAACAAGATTGAATACATTCAGTGTGACTACTAGGTCTTTGAGTGTAAGTCTAATTCTGTGATGAACTAGTCGATTAAATCCTTTAGGTGGAAGGGACTGGACGTAGCTATCGTGTTGGTGGTGAACCAAGATGTAGCTACCTGCACTACTTTCTTTACTTTAGTACAATGACATGAAAAGTTTTTAATCAGAAAACACAATTCAAACTCCCCGTTTCTTGTATTTTTCGTTCTACGATTGGCATCAGAGCTCGGTTTGAAAGCCAAACACTTAACCGTGTTTGAGTAAAGATCTCTTTGTTTTATGGCTAACTATGGTGATCAAGTTACAAGTGAAAACGTTAATGTCCCTCCCCTGTTTGATAGAGATAGATTTGTGTACTGGAAACATTAACATCTCTCAAGATCTAGAACTTTGGGACATAGTCGAAGATGGCTATCAGGCTCCAAAAGATGTTGCTGGTGTTGAAATATCAAAAAATAAATTTGACACTGACCAAAAGAAATAATATAAAATGCATCATAAAGCCATAACCTTCATGATGAATGTTATCACCTTCAAGGAGATTGGAAAAATGCAAGAACAAAGAAATAGCTAAGAGTATCTTTGATTCTCTGGTTCTTAACTACGAAGATAACAAGTCGGTACAAGAAGCCAAAGCTAATCTACTCATTATAAAGTATGAACTATTTCAAATAGAAGAATATGAAGACATTGAATTTTTTTCTAGGTTCCAAACTCTAGTTTCTAGTTTGAGGGTTCTCCAAAAGAGCTACATTACTGTCGACCACATAAAAAAGATCCTAAAAAATATTCCTAATAAATGGAGAACAAAGGTAACGGCTATTCAAGAGGCCAAATATCTAAATAAACTGTCTCTGGAAAAGTTGATGAGTTCACTCAAATCCCATGAGATTGAACTAGTTGAAGATTAACCCTAAAAGAAGTCAAAGTCCTTTGCTCTAAAATCCCAATGAAAGAAGCCAAATTCTAAGTATCTACAAGAAACTGAAGGCTTAGAGGAAAGCGAACGGGAAATCATAGTGAAGTCTCAGATGGTTAAGAGTTGTCTTTTATCTCAAGAAAAATCCAGTGTATGTGGAACAACACATAGTAATCCTTTCCCAAAAGAGATTTCAGACAGTCCCAAAATAGTAAAGAAGAAAGTGAAAAGCTAGACAAAAAGAATCTCATCTGCTTGAGAAAGGAAAATCCTAGAGGAAAGCTTCAAGACTAAGAAGAAAGGTCTTGTGGCTACTTGGGATGACTTTGATGAAATATCTGATGAAGATGAGGAGCATGCATACATGGCTCTAATGGTACATACTCATCCTCACTCTGATTTTGACTCTAACTTTGAATCTAGTGATGAAGAATTTAAGGTATTCTTTGAAATATCTCGTAGTGAACTCATAGATATGTTATATGAGTTTCTCAACAAGAATCATAAGGTTTCTTTAAAATATCATTCTCTCAGAAAAGCTCATGACATCTTAACCAATAAATGTAGTTCCTTTGAAAAAGATTTTGAAAACCTAAAAAGGGAAACTCTAACTTTGAAAGTAAATGTTTCAAAAACTTCAAAGGATAAAGTTTGCAATTCTGTTAAGTATCAAATCGCCTTTCAAGAATTTCTTAAAAATGACTTAAACAAAGTAAACAAGCTTGTATGATCTATGGTGCCAGTAAAAACAATAAATGTGCATAGGCTTTGAAGAAACGATAAAAAATCCTAGATTTACTCAGCCTGATATTGTTTGCGCATACTGATATAAGAAAGGTCACAACATAACAACTTATCTTATGCTGAAAACATGGAAATACAAGATACCTTTCAAAACTAACAAATCAGAATCTAACCAAATTTAGGTACCTAAAAATAAAATAATTTATCTTGCAGACATCATTAATAAAAAAGTTGAAACACTAGTCATAGTACTTGGACAATGGATTCTCACAACACATGACGAGAGAAAAGTCTATATTCTAAGACTTGACCCTCAAGATTAAAGGATTCCTAGGATTTGGAGGTGATCAAAAGGGTAATATAATTAGGAACAAC
Source organism: Cicer arietinum (assembly GCF_000331145.2). Classification (NCBI taxonomy): domain Eukaryota; kingdom Viridiplantae; phylum Streptophyta; class Magnoliopsida; order Fabales; family Fabaceae; genus Cicer; species Cicer arietinum. Next base: position 38,790,025 of record NC_021162.2, on the reverse strand, counting down.
ATAGTTGGTATTGGTTCTCTTCCCTCTATTAAGAACATTTTATTTTGAAAATGAGTAATGCATAATCTATTGAGCATAAGTCAATTAAGAGACATTGGTTATGATGTAGTCTTCAATCAAAAGTCTTGTAAGGCAATAAGTCAAACCTATGGATCCATACTATTTCCTAGCCAAAGAAAAAATAAAATTTACATAATAAATTTATATGCTTTAAACAAACAAGAAGTCAAGTGTCATATGTTTGTAAGCGATGAACAATTGATATGGCACAAAAGATTAGGACATGTCAATTTGAGGTTAATCTCAAAATTTAAAAGACTTGAATATTAAGAGGCTTGCTAAATCGTAAGTAAGATTTATATTTTCTTTGATAGGCATGTGTTAAAGGGAAACAAACAAATCTTCTTTTTCCTCTAAAAACGTTGTTTGCACCTCAAGATCAATTAAACTTTAGATATATACCTATTTGGCCCTATTAAGACTGTTTATGTCAACGGTAAAAAGTAAGGACTCATTATTGTTGATGATTATTCTAGATGGACATTGTTCAAGTTTCTATATCACAAGGATGAGTCACATAAAGTTTTCACTATCTTCTGCAAACAAGTGTAAAATGAAAAAGGTTTTTGTATAGCAAGAATTCGTAGTGATCATGGAAGTGAATTTGAAAACAAACTTTTTGAAAAATTATGTTAAGAGAAAGGTATTTTACATAATTTTTCCTCTCCTAGAACACCCCAATAAAATGGTGTTGTAGAAAGGAAATGGCACGTACCATAATTCACGAAATGAATTTTTGCAAGCCCTTTTGGGCAGAAGTAGTGAACATTGCATGTTATATTTAGAATATAATCTATATAACACCTATTCTCAATAACACTCCTTATGAATTGTGGAAAGGAATAAAGGTCAACATTTCATATTTTCATCACTCCTTATGAATTGTGGAAAGGAATAAAGGTCAACATTTCATATTTTCATCACTTCAGTTGTATATGCTATATTTTGAACACCAATGACAATCTTGACAAGTTTGACTCACGATCTCTAAAGTGCATGTTTTTGGGATACTCTGATAGGTCTAAAGTGTATAGGTTATACAAAAAAGAAACAGTGATTGTTGAGGAATCAATCCATGTCATGTTTGATGACAAAAAGTTTGACCATAAAAAGTTCAAGCTAGATATAGACTTTGCAGATCTATAAATTTTAAAGGATCCAAATACATCAGAAGAACTAGATAAAACAAAGGAATCATCAAAGTGAATCCAATTGGTAGTGGGAATGAGATGTGGCGGTACTTACCCCCTAGGTACCGGGTTCGACTCCCACAGAAGGAAAAAACTTCCTATTTCAAACGGAGGTAAAGGGGGGCGAGAAGGTATTGGGCTAAGAGTTTGTGCCTTGTTTCAGAAAGGAATACCAAAATCCTTGCAACCATCACCATCACCTTCTCTTCTTCGTGCATCAAAAGCTTGGAACTTATTTTTCCTTGTGAACGACTTCGTGGGACTTAGAGCTTTGTACTAGGAAGATAAGCGGCCAAAAATAAGGGTTTTTCCCCCACACAAATTATAGTCAGCCCATTAGTTGGATGACATTAAATTAATAATTGTGTTTGCTTGCTTTTTGAAAGGAATAAATATAGACTAATGAATTAAAATAATGATACCCTAATCATTTGGGTTAATTTTAATATATAATATACGATTTTTAAGAAGTATGAATTTTTATGTTATATGTGATAAAGTTTTAATTTTTATGATAAATATAAGGTTTTATGTTATATGTGATAAAGTTTTAATTTTTATGATAAATATAAGGTAAACTATGAATTTTTGTTTTATATGATAAAGTTTTAATTTTTGTGACAAATAGGAAATAAAGTATGCAATTTTATGTTATACGTGATAAAGTTTTAATTTTTATGATTTATATAAAGCAAAGTATGGATTTTTATGTTATATATGATAAGTTTTTTATTTTTAAGATGAATATGAAGTTTGGATTTTTATTTTATATGTAATAAAGTTTTAATTTTTATGATGAATTTGAAATAAATATTGAAATTGTATGTATATGTGAGAAAGTTTTAACGTTGATGATGTATATTAGTTGGAGTTGAATTTTTTTGTTATATATATTAAAGTGTTAATCTTTATGGTGTATATGATAACAAGTTTTGATTTTTGTGTGTATGTGGTGAAAGTTATAATTTTCATGATTATTTGTCTATGAATATGTGATACTCGTGATAAGGATGTGTGACATGTGATCTTAGTGATATGTGAATAAGATGATGATTTTAAAAAGTGATTTCAATGCATATGACATGATTCTTAGTGGGCTGTTTGAGAATATATCTGATAATATATCATCATGTCATGACATATGCATCTTCGTGAAAGTTGCCTTAGTAGCAAGTTTGTTTTCCCTATTCGTATGCGTGATATTTATGTGTGCAAGTTTTCTTAGTGGCAGGTTTATATCCATATCATATAGTTTTAGGAGCATCCATTATTCATATGATTTTGATATATAATTTACCAGTTTGCGCATTTTTTCTTTTAAATTATAAATTTTTACTTTTATATGTTTTGTGTTATTCTTCTATATGTTTAGCTTTGGTTTGATGTGGATGATGAAAAAAAAAAACTGACCCTTACTACAACATTTTAGGTACTAATGAGTTCGAGGAAATTTAAGATTAGTTGATTAGTATTAACGTGCGGCGAACGTGGGGTGAAAATGGGTTTTTCAACACAATTTTGTAGTAGTAGAATTGTCGCGATAATTGCTTTAGCTTTGAATAATTGTTTTTTCTTTGTTTTATCTTTGAATAAATATTTTGTTAATAATATTAAATAAAAGTGGTTGTTACTAATTATTTAAATGAATAATGTTAGGTTTTTTTTTTTAAAAAAAATTATTCTAAATATTTCTAAGCAATAAATATATTTAAGTAACGCTTTGGATCAAACAAATTGGGTCAATACAAAAAGCGTCAAGAGTCCAAAATTAGATGGAAATGCAAGTCCCCTCATGCAGATTCTCTTATCATAGGAAACGCAAATGATCCTCTAAAAACCAGATCTGCTCTCAAGGAAACTTCTATGTTTGGGCTGCTATCTAAAATTCAACCTACCTCCATAGACGAAGCAATATCATATGATGAATGTATACTAGCTATGCAAGAAGAGTAGACGAAGCAAATGACGTATGAGATCTCGTCTCCAAACCTAATGAGAAGAAGCCAATTGGAACCAAATGAATTTTAATAAACACAATCAATGAGAAAAGTGAAGTGGTTAAAAACAAAGCTAGGTTGGTAGCCCAAGGATACAATTTTAGAAATAAGGTATTGATTACAATGAAACTTTCACCCATTTGGCAAGGTTATAGGCTATCATACTTTTACTTTCGTTTGTTGTATTTGTACAGTCTAAAGCAATTTCCTTTTACGGTTTAAAGCAATATCCTAAAGAAATCTTTGTACGGTCTAAAGCAATTTCCTTTTAAAAAATGACTTTTCAAGAGGCCAGGTTGACACTACTTTGTTTAGAAAATTATCTAAGAATGGCCTTTTCATTGTTCATATATATGTTGATGATATTATTTTTTGTTCTACTACTGACAAGCTCTTCCCATAATTTTCTAAGTTAATGCAAAATGAATTTGATATAAACATGATATGCGAATTAAAATCCCTTTTAGGAATTCAAGTTCATAAAAATGTAGAGGGTGTACTTATTCACCAAACAAAATAAACAGGAGAGATGCTTAAGAAGTTTAAAATGGATGACTGTAAGCCAATGTCCACACCTATGTATCCAACATGTTCTCTTGACAAAGATGAGTCATGTTAAAAGGTATGTCAAAAGGTACAAATAGGAATGATAGGTTCCATCCTTTATTAACTGCCTTTAGACCTGATATTCTATTTGCAATGTGTGTGTGTGCCAGAATTCAATCTGACCCTAAAGAACCCCACTTAGTAGTTGTTAAAAGGATCTTTAGATATCTGATAGGGATTACTAACCTTGGTATGTGTTATAAGCCATCTGTTAAGTAGAGGTTAGCAGGTTTCTATGATGCTGAAAAGCTAGAACCATTGGCAATTGTACATTCCTTGGTGATAATTGGATCTCCTGGTCGAGCAAGTGACAATGCATTATTGCTCTGTCTACAACAGAAGTAGAGTATATCTCAATAGCTAATTGCAGCACTGAACTGTTGTGGATGAGACATCAACTAGAAGATTTCAAATTTTATGAGACTAACATTCTTATCTTCTATTATAAAACTTCAACCATATGTTTAACCAACAACTCTATTTTACATTCTAGAGCAAAAAATGTAGAGATTAAGCATCACTTTATAAGGGATTATGTTTATAAGGGTATTTTAGAAAACCCCTTGAAGACATATTCAGTCTTACAAAGAAATATCTAAAGATTCTGTTTATCAAAAGAATGATGTTTAATTCCCCACATGCCTTGCCTCTAGTAAAACAACGTTAATGGTTAAGAATATGTTTGCTCTGCCTCTGATGACATTGACTTTATGTGTGCCTCTGGTTTATTTAAATTAAATTAATCTTGAATATGAACAATTTTTATTTTTGTAAGGTTTGATACTCTAACAGGTGTCTCACGCGTGCGTCTAGTACTGTTTTTTAAAACTTATCCGATTTGGCGCTTAAACCTTTTTATTACTCACAAACACTCACAACTCCCACAATTTCGCTCTTTGCAAACCCTTTAACTTCTCACTCTATCTAAATCTCTCATGCTTCAATGGTATAAGTTCTTCCCCAGTCCCCTCAACTGAAATGTCTCATCTAACGCTTTAATATAATCTGGATCAACTTGAGATTCTTCACGAATTGAAAGTCGATTTTGCAAACGTAGTTGAGAATGAATTCAACTACATCGATGACCTTGTTATGGTTAAATGATTTGAATATTTTAAACTAATACAAGAGGTTGCTTTAGATGTCCTGGTAAAACAGTTTAAACGATTTGCTGATGCAAACATCAATGACAAGGTTTCAAGTGCTGTGTTGGGTCTCCCTATAAAGATTACTCAAAACTCCCTTGTTGGGATCACAAGATGCCAATATGAAGGCATGATGCTCGAAAAATAGGTATGGATCAAGGGTTGACACTTTCAGAATCAATAAAGAACTCTTTGACGACCCAAAGGTGAATTCCAAGTCTATACCCCTCAAACATAAGTATCATTTTCTTTTAAAATTTCTTATTGGGTGTGTGGTACCTAAAACAGAGTCAGTGGACCATGTTAGCAACAACCACAAGGGTCTAATATGGAACATCTTTCAAAGGATCAAGACAAACCTTCCCCACATCACCTTGGAACACATGAGGTCCTGCGTCATCCACTTTAGACAGGGAAAATGAAGACTATCCCCTACCTCAGACCTATAATTGTAGTGCTAATACCTACTAATCATGTTTAGGATCTGGAGGAAGTTGGAGGCTCTATTCAAGAGGAACACCTGGTATCATCATTTTCTACCACATTCAATGTCTCTAACCTCATCAAGATGAGACTAGTGTTCCTAAGCACTATATTTAAACTAGTAGTGACGCTAGAAGAACAATGGGTTCAACAAATGGATATATGTTGCTCTCTCTAAGGTTGATGATTCTATTCCCCCCATATTTGTAGAAGGACAACATAGAATTCGTTCTAGAATATCTGAAAATGTGTTAGTCTCGCCAAACCGTGGCCCCAATTTGCTTGCCTCTAAAAAAACTTTTAGAGAAGAAGAAGAGAGTTTATTCGACTCTAAGGATTAAAGAGGATGAACAACACACAACCATCGTCGATGAAGACACAAAAATCCCTTTTTAGAGGAAGAAACATTCAAACTATAACCACCATATTCCTTTCCCTCTTTTTCAACCTGAACCAACCTTTTTCTTTACTTCTTCCGACCAACCAACATTGTTCGTCCTTACTCTGACCCTACACCCATCATCTTACCTACCTCTGTCTTTGATACCTCATATAAAATATTTGAGGCTACCCTAGTTTAGCATTTTTCTTCCCTCAGATACAAAACCCATCCTTTTCTTTACAAACCTAGCACCTCAGCTCAAGCACGTATCCCTTCCACTACTTTACCACCATATTCTCCCTCTTCCACCCTAGTACCTGACCCCACCTCATTGCCTTGCCCCATCCCTTTCTCTAATAAGTTGTGCTTGTTTCGCTAGTTCTTGTTGACCTAGTCTTTGATACATAATTAGAAGACACCTATCCTTTATCATTCCTTCCCTTCCCCCTAACTCTGCTTCCACACAATCTATTATATCTGACTTCCATGACCTCTAGACCTTCCTTACGACAAAAATCTCCTTCACCCAAAATAAAAATGCTCAAAGTTTGGATCCTAATGATGTTTCAACTCAGTCGAACAAAGTCATCTCTTTTGTCACAAACTGTATTCAGTATAATAGGAATCATGGACTGCAGTTGGCCTCCTAGAACTCTGAAACTTTCAGACAAACAGTTGGAATCATCTATTTATGGATGGTACAACTCCTAAAAGCCAAATGCAATCGGTCCAAAAAGCTCTTAATAGCTACATCATTTTGCATATTCTGCTTCTGCAAGCCTCTTTGCATCTTCCTTAAGCCCAATGTTCGATCCCTCTCAATTTGTTCAAAAGGAAGATTTTGATTGCTTGGAAGCTATGGCTGGGGCGTTTATAGACAAGACTGCCAAGAATCAGGAAGATATTCAAAACACCCTTTGTTGCTTGTTTTTCTCTATATTTTGTTATATTGTAACGTGTTATTAGATTAATCTTTTTTACTTTATCTTAAAAAATTATTCACAAAAATAGATGTTTGTCATAATAAAAAATGGGGAGATTGTTGGAACTAAGTCGGTTTGAAGAAATATGACCCTCAGTTGTTTTGATGATAACAATCGTTTGTTGGAACAATTTAATGCATTATCATTTTGATTAACTATGTAGGTCCTAGATCAAGTGAACTTTATAGATTCTTATGTTGTATCCTCTAATAACTAGACAAAGCCAAATGACCAATTGGACTTCGCTTCATTCTTTGTCTCAAAGCTTGATACGTGCGCGAAGTTGTGTCTTAGTTGACTTTGGTAAAGCAAGCAACGTTCTGTTTCTAAGTTTTTATGAAAGCAAAGATGTTTTGGTATGTCTACCTCTGTTGAATAAAATCTTCATATGTTCGTCTGCTTCTGATGAATTCAATAAGGGTATGCAATCAATGCATTTGGATACATATTTCTAGCTCTGTAGTGTGACATTTTGAAAGCCCTTTTCATCCTAAGATTAGTTTTTTAGCATATTTCTAAACTTTGTGTCATAATTGAGTTTTAATGTAATTATTTGTATATTGATCCTTGCTCTCTCTACAGACCATAACTTGAGCTCTAGATATCGGATTAGCGCGTGCTAGCAAGCTTTTGGAATCTAAGAGTCAGAGTTACAACTTTTATGTTGGCACAAAATGTCAAGTAGGAACTTTACTTGGTATATTTTTCGAATTCTTGAATGGAAGGCTAATTTCTATGATTAATCGACAATGTCATAATTTCATCAAGATCTTAAGGTTTATTTTATAAGGTTAATTTCTCGTTGATGATTCTATTCCATTTCATTCAATTATATTTGATTAATAGATTCGGTTTGACAAAATTCGGTTTCTAAACTAATTAATTGTAGTTTTTCGACGTTGGATTGTTAACTATAGTCCATCAACTACTGTTATGCTTAATCTAGTAAAAGAACAACATTCACATAGGGTTGATTACTATTGTCAAACAAGAACTGAGTCACAATTTATAAATTGAGCACGTTGATAGAATCTATAATAGGTCTCAAATTCTCGAACTAGTGGATTAATCATTCCAATATATGTGTGGATTAATCGTTCAATTATACGTGATCGTAATTTGTTTTCTGAATCTGTCTAAACTTAAATTCAAAACCCCATTATTTATCTTTTGTTATTGAATATATATTTAGTTAATATTGTCAGAAGTCCTTGCGATATCAATCGAGTTGTTGCCCTGCACTACATTTTTTTACTTGTATTTGATCTTTTTGGACAGCGGATACAGTTGGCACTGTAGTCGGGGACTCTCTGATAATAATATTAATCAATTTTAGAGTACTACTAACAATTTTTTTTGTGCTTTATTGTTGTACAGGCCGTGAAGGCTCGATTCCACACTTTTCTAGTCAAAAAAATTGTTTTTCATGCGACTGTCTCATATTGCTTCGAATTTTTGCCAAAAAGTCACATAAAAAATCAAGGAACAGAACCCCTATAGAAGGAACTTCTTACATGATTCAGCCCTCAAACTCCCATTCGTTTAGGCCACTTTTTGAATTTTTCTTATTCTAAATACTATCCAAAAAAGATCATGTTATCTTTATTTGATTTATAGAATTTTTTTGTGGTACTCTTATATTTTAGATTTTATTTGATAGGGTTTTTCATTTTCCACTTTAATTTTACCGACAGAGACATTGCTGGAAATTTTTAGAATTGTGTTGTTGCATAGCATTGTTATATTAATGATACATGATTAGGGCCAGTTATCTGAATCGACATTCCTTTGATCTTGAAATAGATAGGACTTTTCATTTACTTCATAGACTTAATAAAGCTGCTAGTGCTAACAAATTAGGCAATGAAAGTGATTTTGTGTTCAGTCATACCTTAATTGACTTTGATTCTAAGTGTGAGTTCACTTATCACAATATGGATAATAAACCCTTAAGACAACCTGTTGCACCTAATGTCACTTATAATGCATTGTGTATTGAATATCTTGAGGTTATTGTACCATTTGGATTTAAATCTGGTTTTATACAATTGCTTCCAAAGTCTAATGGTCTTGCAGGTGAGGATCCTGGCATACATTTGAAGGAGTTCCATGTTGTGTGTTCTACCATGAAGCCTCAAGGAGAATTAAAGGACCTTATCAAATTGAGAGTCTTCCCATTCTCACTTCAAGATGCTACCAAGGATTGGTTGTACTACTTTCAGCCATGTTATATTACAAGTGGAATGATCTGAAGAAGTATTTCCTGGAAAAATTATTCCATGCCTCTAGAGTTGCTTCAATCAGAAAAGAAATATGTGGCATTAGGAAGATTGACAGAGAATCCTAGCATGAGTATTGGGAGAGATTCATGAAATTAGTGGCTAACTGCCCTCATCACCCTCTAAACATTCTCATCTAGTATTTTTATGAAGGCTTGCTACCTAACTAAAGCCTACATTGAAAAGTGGTAGAATAAAAAGTGGTAGAATAATTTGAAAATGTATGTCTAACTCCAAGTAGTAAAGCCTACTATCCCAAAATGTCCTACCTTTACATAAGCCCCATTACAACCCGAAAGTCCTGCAAAAGTGTATGTGATTTCTGCATTGTGATTGCTAACTAGAATTTTTTTCAAGTCTATGGTAGCGTGATGCATGCTCTAGGGTTTGAGCGATAAATTCATAACCCTTTCGAGATAAATTTTGGTGAGATTGTGTGAAGAGAGAGTTGAACTTGATGAATGAATGCTAAAGTTTTAGTTTTGGATTTGATGAAATTTAGGTGCAAGTTTTTTATGACATAACTGATGTTTAATAAATATGGCTTTTTTTTTTTTTTTTTTTAAATTTTCAAATGAAACTTTGATGTAATTGGGAATCGGGTGAATTTTATTTGCTGCTTAATATTCAAATGAACTCAAACTTCGATAAATTTTGAATATGACTCAATTAATTTATTTTGATTAGTGAAGGGGTTTATATTTTATCTATAAGAAAGTATTATTTTTTATAATAGGGTAATTATCAGTGTGAAAATTATAATTTATTGTATTTTGCAATGTCTGCTACTTTATTTGTAATCAAATGATATAAATTCACCCAGATAAAATTATATTATTAAGTCAAGGTTGATAAAATTATTACTTTATTTGCAGTGCAATGTTGACATGTATAACGGTAGTAAGTTTGTCTTTTCTATACTGAAGTAAATATTACAAAACTTTTTATAGAGAAACTTCAAAGTCATTAGAATTTTTTACCGTTGTTGTGATTGGATGAAATCAGCCTGAAAAATAATTACCCGTATGGAATCTTCAGAGATCTTGAACCAACATTAAAAACTTGTTCAAATTCGTCTTCATAATTGATTCAGCGTGTTGACACCTAATTTTGTTCGCTACTTTATGATTTTTAATAAATATATAAAAAAAATTAAAAAAATAATAATGATGAAAATAATAATAAAAATAAATAGTTAGATTTTTAGAAAATCATGGATTGTGTTTGATTTCTATTTGACTGTGATTCCTTTCCATAAACTTTTACTATAATCTAAAATAACAATAAAATAAAAAAATAAAAACAAACGTATTTAATTGAATTGATGGTAATAAAAATCATTATAATGGTCATCATTTGAATGGAAAGAAACATAAAAGAAATGAATCAATGTAATAAAAATCAGTATAATTGAGATCAATTGAATAGAAAAGAAACCGAAGAAATGAATCTATCATAATAAGAATCAGTATAATTGTGGTCAATTAAATAAATAGAAACCGAAAGAAACAGATTAATGGTAATTCATTGACAATTATTCTCTTGTCTTTTGTAATCTACACCCAAAAAGTCTATAAATAGTCTACCACAAGAGGAGATGAGAGGAGAGGAGAGGGAGCACAATTGAGAGAAATTGGAAGCATAATTGAGAGCACAAAAAATAAAAGAGAAGAGAGAATAATAGAGAGAAAGATTGGAACGAGCTATTAAAGAACCTTTCCATTCTAGTAAACACTTATTTTTTTTTCTTCTTGTCTATTTTTTTTCTTTTACATTATTATTGTTATAGAGTTTTTTTTTTTTTACTATTCTATGAACGTATAATATAAACAATAATTTTTTTTGGTTTCACAATCAAGTTTTGGAATCAACTAATAAAAATCAATTTGATTGTTGTATAATCGTTTATTTCTTTATCAAATTCGTGATCTCTCATCTTTGTTGTGTTTTATTTATTGTGCGTTAGATCCTAAATTCTCTTATTATTATCGTTGTCGATTCGCGCCACATATGCGTCGCCGACTCGCAGATATGCTCTTGAATTTTTTTATCTTTAGAGTTTATAAAAATAAAAAAGTAGTAAAAATATTTCTTTAAAATAAAACGATACACATATCAATATACAACACATCACTCCTATTATTATTTTTATTATTACCATTAATACTATTATTATCACCATTATGTTGTTAATTCATTTTGATATGTATATATATATAAAAAGTAAAATTAGTAATAAAATCGGTTAACACATAAATATTTTCTACCAAAGAACTATGTGAGTTTTGATTTCCCTATTGCACCTGGGAATACGTAGGAGCAAGGTCTTCCCCTTATCAAACCAAATTAATAAAAAAACAAAATATCTTCTTTATTTAATGTAAAAAAATTATTTTCTTTTGTTTTTTTTTTTATTATTCTTTTTTTGGGGGGTAAAGATAAATAAATAAATAAATAGTATGTATATAATTAATTATAGGGAAACCGTTTTAACGGACGATGTAAGGTAATATTATTTTCGCTATTCGTAATCGACTCCCAAATCCGTTTTTTTTTTTTTGGTTCAAGAACTTTTACATTAGGTTTTATCTAATTTTCCCTTTTAAAAAAATAAAATAAAATTAGTGGGGACTTCCTTTTTCGCAAGCTGGCGACTCCGCTGGGGACTTTTGAGAGTTAAGCCCAATTTAATTAATTGTATATAATTATTTATTATTTTATTTATAATACCCCCATTGTTATGTTTGTTTTCTTATATTGTGAATAAAATTATATGTGTCTTGTTAATTTATTTGCATTGTAACGATTTTTTATTTTATTTATTTTTTTATACACTATCCTAACACGACTCAAACACTTATGAGTGGGCTCTATACCCGGGCTGAGTGCAAATCTAAGATAAGTTAGAGACTGTGTAATGGTAATCTTCTGGATGTACATCCTGTTTGGTTGTCCTGGAAGTCTCACCTAGAGTTGATCTTTTCTAGAATATTTATATTTTAATAGTTTACCTATTAATTGGTTTAATATTTTAGAATTGAGTTGTGTGCTCTAGGATCCAATTTAGAACTACAGAGCCACCCATAGTAAAGGTTCACAATAAAAAACCATCAATTAAGAAAAGAACCATGTATGGCACATGTATATATGGGAAAAAAACTTACGTTATCTATATCTCATTTTTATCATAATGCATTGTATAATCATGCATGTTTTCATCTTTTATTTCATTTTACAACATGTTTTTCTTTTTCACTTCATTTTTTTGACAAAAAAATTAATTGCATATTAGGAGGTAGTAAAATGTTTCAATTAAATGCATAATCATTGCATTCACTTTCTTACATTCTCATAATATTTTCCTTAAAGAAAACAAAATAACAAAATGGCAACAAAAAAAAAAAAAGCAAAAAAAGAAACAAAGAAAAAAGTATCATGACACCCTTACCGAACATGTTCTCGGGCTATATCATGGATGAACATCAATAAGTCTAACAAGCCTATCTGAATCATGGATGGATACGTAGAACTCATGTTTACCCCTTGATTTCATAAGTCTAACAATTTTTTCCTTTAGTCTAGGTCTACCTCAAGTAACTTGTCCACAAGATTTGAACATGATACTAATGAGACTCATCTTCATCCTCCACCCCGTACTTCGAAGTCATGGACATACTTTGTTGGCTTTTCACAACAGGCGAACCTCTAGAAGTTGGGTCGTCTATGTTGAACTTTCATCATTATCGCTTACTACTTTAATGTCATGAAAAAAATTCACCAATCTAAAGAAAAATATCAAATCTTGTATGAACCTTTAAGGACAATTGAAAAAACCTCGACTAAATATTATTTTGAAGACATTGATGATACTGCATATATTTCATGAGTTTATCCAAGAGGCAAAGTCGAAAATGAAGATATTATCAATTTCTCTTGTGAATTTTAATTCTGAAGCACCAATAATATTGCTAAGTATAAAGTCTTACGATACTTTGTTATATTGACACACTTTTTGTTTCCTTAATATTAGGAATATCACTAAATGCATTTTGTTGTCTCTTCCTTTCTACCCCTCATATATTTAACCATTTATTACCCAACATTATATGCCTTTCTCTTATTCTAACCATGTACCGTACATATTTGTAAGTATTTCATTCATAAATAAGTTTGCTAAGATTTCATTATATAATTTTAGTCATGCTATTAATTCCACTAAAAGGGATGAGAACGATAAAAATAAAATCTCTTATTTGGATGGACCTCAATATGTTGGGACATGCAGTTAACATCTTGTTAATCCCCTAGAAAGATCGTTTTATCTTTATCATTATCTAATTGTACTTTGAATATACCAATCACTTGGAGGAATTTGAATTTTGTACCATGACTATTCTAGATGCCTACAAATGAAAAGTAAAATGTTGAAAGCATATTGGGATTTGACCTAATCATCAACCAGTTGAATAAAAAATGTAAAATTTGGGATAAGAAGATGATCATTTATATGTACATATTAGACAAATGTCTAAAAATTTGAAGTCATTTTCCATCATGTCCTTCCCCTCAACAATATAATCAACTAGTTGATGTTCTAGCTGTTTTATTTTCAATGTTAACAGTAAGTCATGATGAAGAATAGTCACTCACAAGAATGAAAGTCACGACCATCCTGCTTACTATCAAATGTAGAAGAAAGCTAGATAGAAAATTCTCGTACCAAATATTATCTTGTAACAGTGGGACACCCTTCCTGAGAATCAGACTATAATTGGGGCACCCTTTTATTCTTATTATATAGAATAAAGGCAGTGCGACTCGTTCAAACAAAAAATCCTTTTATCAAGAGTAATGATCTATGTTGACCAACGAAATTCAAAGACCTGGTAGGTCAAAAACAAGAAGGGGCGACCTAGTTGAAAATGAATGAAGACCTTTTAGGTCAAAAACCCATAAGGGCTACCTAGTTAAAAATTGGGGCCACAAAAAAAAAATATAGAATGCAGAAGTTATAAAGTTAAATGTGCAAATAATATGGCTTACACAGATCGAAGTCAAATCAATATATTCTGAAAGGTTGTGAAGATAAATTGAGGCAAATCATATCCTCCAAAGTGGGTTAACAACACTATTGAAATTCTGGAATGATTTATTAGCACACTTCTTTTATGAAAAAATACTAACAAATTGGGTCATTTACCCATATGAGATCACCTTATCTTCTTATCTTTCTATGAATTCTTTTTTTGTACCATATACTTTTTCATTAAATATCATTGTCTGAACCTTCCTTCACTACTTTCTTGTGTTATAAATCCTTTTTGTCAAAATGCATTTTTATGATAATCATATGTTGGGGCACAAAATATGTGAATGTCAAGAATCCAAAACTAGTAAGACGTTTTTACATGTAAGGCAGGGGCAACTAAAGATCAAGTCGGTGATGTAAGAAAAAATCTCTTTAAATATCAAAAGGACAATCACCACCATTTATTTGAAGTGATGCACATTTTTCATCCATGAATCAAGGATCATGTCCGTAAGGAGGTGAAATAAATAAATAAAAATTGAAAAAAAATTGATTGAAAAAAAAGATGAAAATGAAGGAAAATGTTCATTCATTAAATGCATTCATGACATTTCATATTTAGTGGTTAAATTTAAAGTTGAGACACTAACCCACACCCTATTATTTAAGAGACGGGACATTGACCCGCATCATCTGATTTAAGAGCAGGGATGACTGGCCCTCATCCTTTGATTTAAGAATTGGGATGACTGGCCTTCAGCCTCTAATTTAAGAACTTAGCCGCCCCCACAAAAATTTGATTAATATATTTGTTGATGAATTATGAGTCCCACAGGAATCTATTACTGAAAATACTAAATGAATCCCACATCACTCAAGATATCACTTTTGACAAATTTGGAGGCATCGTAAATAACATTACTACTAACAGTCATCTAACCTTCTTAGATGACGAACTGCTTGTCGAAGAGAGACCATAACAAAGCGTTGCACGTATCAGTAATGTGCCTCGATCATATGATATCAAGATTACTTGTTAAAGCTTTCGATGGGAGTCGTAGAGAAATGATGGCATAAATTGAACTCCTAATGCAAATATGTCTGGTCACTTTTGAAATCACGTTTCATTTGATGGATATCATACCCGCCTATAGCTGCTTATTGAGGATACCATGGATCCATTCTACCGGTGTGGTGCCATCAACCCTACATCAAAAGCTAAAGCATATGGTATATGACCAGCTGATAATCATGTAAAAAGAGGAAGACTCGTTGGTGAGTAAGTTTTCCACCACATTGTACGTTGAGATAATAGAGTAAGCTCTAGAGACCTCCTTCCAAACACTAGAAATCATGGGCACTTCTTACATTGAAACAAAAATATAGAACCACATTTATCAAACACAACTATTATGGTTGTTAGATTCATGTTAAGTAGAGGGCATCATCCATGACACGGTTTGGGGAAGAATGAAGAACTTCTCAAAGGACTTATAAAACTTCCTGAGAATAGAGATAAATGGGGTTTAGATTATGAACCAACCGAAGTTGACAAGCAAAGATTGGCCAAAAAAAAAGTTAGCTCGGATTTAAAATTGATATCCTAGAACCGAAATGATTCCCATCTGTGACATTTAACATAGTTTCCAAAGTGCATGAAAGACAAACAAGACTTATATTGCAATAGTCGGAGATGATCTTTCGATCGGTGATGCTAATTGGGTTCGTCCATATGATGCAAAACCAGATATCAAGAATGGGGAGACAATCAAGTTGCCTATAGTATTCAATGCAATTCCCATATTTGAGAATAATCCATTAATAGATGATTGTACTAAAATCCCGCCACATAACTTTGACCATCTTATTAATCAGACAATAAAAGATAATGAAGAAGATTATGAATTTCCCCTAGAATTGTTAAAATCGGTAGAACAAGAAGCCAAGGGCATTATGCCCCATAAGGAACCAATAAAAATTCTTAACCTAAGGAAAGAAGAAAATAGGAAGGAAATTAAAGTCGACATTATCTTAAAGAAAGAAGTATATCATGAACTAATCCAACTCTTACACGAATACAAATATATTTTTGCCTTGTCATATCAGATATGTATGGGTTGGATACTAGCATAATGGAACATAAATTTCCCTTAAAACCCAATTTTTTTCGGTCAAACAAGAATTAAGGTGAATAAATCCCGATATGTCATTAAAAATCATGAAATAGGTAAAAAAAATGGATGTTGGGTTCCTCGTGGTGGAAAGTTATCTCCAATGGATAGCCAATATTGTACCGGTATTGAAAAAGGATGGCAAAGTTCGAACGTATGTCGACCATAGGGACCTTAACAAAGCCAGTCCTAAAGATGATTTTCCGTTACCTCACATCGATATTTTGGATGACAATATGGCTCACCATTCACTTTTTCTCCTTTTTGGATGGTTGCTCAAGATATAATCAAATCAAGATGGCAATCGAAGATATGGAAGAATCAACTTTCATCACTGCTTAGGGAACATTGTGTTACAAGGTAATGCCTTTTGGTCTAAAGAATGATGGCGAAACCTACCAAAGAGCTATTGTAACTCTATTCCATGATACATAAAGAGATAGGAGTTTATGTAGATGACATGATTGCTAAATCACAAATAGAAGAAAAATATGTGATTGATTTAAAGAAACTCTTTGAAAGATTCAGAAAGTTCAAGATAAACTTTAATCCCTTCAAATGCACTTTAGGCGTACGATCGGGTAAATTGTTAGAATTTGTGGTTAGTTAGAAAAGAATAGAGGTCGACCCGGATAAAGTTCGAGCCGTTTTGGAAATGCCTCCCCAAAGTACAGAGAGAAAGGTTCGCGGTTTTCTTGGGAGACTAAATTATATTTCATGATTTATATCACAACTAACGGCCACTTGTGAATTGACCTTTAAACTTTTACGGAAAAAATCAAACAGTTGTGTGGAACGAAGAATATAACATAAAATCATAAAAAAGAAATTATTCAGAAAATGGTTATAACATACAAAGATTGACATGGAATGTTGTCGTTTGCACTACACGAGTATCGCACCTCGATACACACTTCAACTGGGGCAACCCTTTTTTTCCCTAATATATATTCAAAAGGACATGAACAAGAATATGGATCGGACTATAACATGAGAATAAAGGTTGTTTACAGTACAAGGCTGACAAAAACATGAGATCTAGCTTAAGATCACAATATTAATTCTTTTTCAATAGAAGAGAAAGAACGAAAGAAAATGAAAAAATAGAATAAGACAAAAAAAAGATAAAAAATATTAAGTACAAGAAAAAAGTATAAGTGTTTTTTCTCATTCATGATTTGAATGGTCGTGTCCAATAAAAATATTAATAAAAATCAAAATATTCATTCATTTATTCATCGATTCATGACATTTTATAAATTTAAAGCCGAGAAAACGACCCGCATGTTGAAGCCGGGAAAACGACTTGCACCCGGAGCTGAGAAAACGACCCGCATGTTAAAGCCGGGAAAACGACTCGCACCCAAAGCCGAGAAAACGACCCGTATCTTGAAGCTGGGAAAACGACTCGCACCTGAAGCCGAGACAACGACCCGCATCTTGAAGTCTGGAAAACGACTCGCACCCCGAAGCCGAGAAAACGACTCGCATGTTGAAGCCGGGAAAATGACTCGCACCCGAAGCCGAGAAAGTGACCCGCATGTTGAAGCCGGGAAAACGACTTGCACCCGAAGCCGAGAAAACGACCCGCATGTTGAAGTCAGGAAAATGACTCGCACCCAAAGCCGAGAAAATGACCTGCATCTTGAAGCCGAGAAAACGACTCGCACCCCGAAGCCGAGAAAACGACCCGCATGTTGAAGTCGGGAAAACGACTTGCACCTGAAGTCTAGAAAACGATTTGCATGTTAAATCCAGGAAAATGACTCGCACCCGTAGCCTAGAAAACAACTCGCACCTGAACCCGAGAAAACGGCCCGCATCTTGAAGCCGGGAAAACGACTCACACCCATAGCCGAGAAAACAACCCGCATCTTGAAGCCGGGAAAACGACTCGCACCCAAAGCCGAGAAAACAACCTGCATGTTGAAGCCAGGAAAACAACTCGCACCCAAAGCCGAAAAAACGATTCGCACCCAAAGTTAAGAAAACAATTAGTATCTTTAAATAGCGTAAAAGACTTACCAAAATCATATTCAGAAAAAATTAGAGTTGTCATCTTTACTTATCACTTACTTTGATTCTCAAAGTAAATTCTAAGTAAAGAGGGGAAGCTGTTGACACCTAATTTTGTCTGCTACTTTATGATTTTTAATAAATATATAAAAAAATTAAAAAAATAATAGTGATGAAAATAATAATAAAAATAAATAGTTATATTTTTAGAAAATCATGAATTGTGTTTGGTGTAACACCTCGATTTTTAACAGCGCGAGTGTATTTTTTTTTTCAAAACAAATTCATAAAAACAAAGAAATAAATAAGGAAATACTTTTGGATAAATATTTAAGTCGTAACACAACGACAAAAGTCAACAACATTTACAAGCAGCGGAAATAGTTTGACATAAAAATCCAAAGTATTTAAAACAACAAAATGCACCGGGGTTATGAGACATATCAGACATAGCTCATACCCTTGAAGTACTCTTGGCAGACACATGTACAATAGCACTGCCCAAAAATCTTAATTTCCCCACGTCACATCAAAATGTGGTACATGGACCCATCAAAATAAAAGTCTAGCTAACAATATTGGTATAGGTACAGTCTTCCAACATACAGTAAATACATCCACAAAAGAAAGACCTCTAGTCCCTATACAACCGTCTAATCTGATCATGCCTCAAAACAAACTTTACAACCCGGGTGATCTCCACGCGCCCCGCAAGATCCTCCTGACACAATTCCAATCAGGTGTGTCCAACTACCTTCCCATCTATAGGGTACTAACCAGTGGAAAGATCTTGGTTCTCATCTGAGGGCAAAGCCAAGATTTCCACAATAGTTGTAAATCGTCACCAACCGAAATTAACAATTAACACATAACATTTAAGTTTTAAATGCACAAAATAACCTTTCAATTTAGCATGCACCTTAAAAGGGTTAAAATATGCCAAACATGCATAAACAAAGTTGAAAAATGAAGTTTTCAACAAAGATGCACTGTCGTATTTGAATACAACATATCTGTATTCGAATACAAGGCTGTTTCAGAAGTTAGCAGCAAAAACAACATATCTGTATTCGAATACAGCCTTCTGTGTTCGACTACACATAAGTCAGTAGCAAAAAACAGGATGTCTGTATTTGAATACAACCTTCTGTATTCGAATACACATCAGAAAAATGCAGAAAACAGCAAAATTCAGCTTTTAAAAGGGTTTCGAAATCAATCAACACTTACACACAAATGCAAACAATCACACTTAGCAATTATAGCACAACCACAAGGACAATTTGAGTTTCGAAAAGGTTTTGCAATCAATCACAACAACCACTTGAGTTCAAACACTCAATCATAATCTTGAGTTCAAACACTCAATCATAATCTTGAGTTCAAACACTCAATCATAATCTTGAGTTCAAACACTCAATCATAATCTTGAGTTCAAACACTCAATCATAATCTTGAGTTCAAACACTCAATCATAATCTTGAGTTCAAACACTCAATCATAATCTTGAGTTCAAACACTCAATCATAATCTTGAGTTCAAACACTCAATCATAATCTTACCAAAATGCATGGACTCAGAATTCCAAACCAAAACCCTCCTCGAAGGGCCGTAAATCATAATTTTAGCGCCTATCATAGGCAGAAGTACTAAAGTACCGAGGTGCTACCTATCACGGGTCAACACAATTTACTAAAAACGTAAATCGTAAATGTACCGCCTATCACAGGCTGAAGTACTATTTACCGAGGTGCCACCTATCACGGGTCAGCACGATTTACCAAAAATTTGTAGTCTATCGCAGACCTTACATGATGCGACAATCCCCGCAAGGATAAGATGAACCAACAAATCACATAGAATCATCTCATGACCCATCCGGTCACCACTATCACCATGGTCCATCCGGTCACCATGTACTATGAAATGCATGAGCATACTCTGACTCTATCCACGACAATCATTAAGTAAATGCAGATATTAAAAGATTCCCTACTTTTAATACTCATTTAACTCTAACTGATTTCCAAATTCCACACAGAGCATACTCAGACATATTCTCAAATTCAATCTATAATTCACACCAAATCACATCAATTCATTTTTCCACAAAATCCACACAAACACATCTCAAAATTTATAATCTTAATTATGAGCACGTCAGACACGACAAAATACAAATCATCACAACCCACCACTCAAACACATCAAATTTCATTTCCTCAAAACCACCCATAAATGAGTTAAATTCATTTTCCGCAAAACACTCATCAATATCACCAAAAACCAAACTCTAAAATTTCACCCATAAAAGCATTAAATTCATTTTCCCCAAATCTACACTTCAACCCTAACAAATTTCTTTTCCACTCAACCACAACTTACCAAAATGCATGGACTCAGAATTCCAAACCAAAACCCTCCTCGAAGGGCCGTAAATCATAATTTTAGCGCCTATCATAGGCAGAAGTACTAAAGTACCGAGGTGCTACCTATCACGGGTCAACACAATTTACTAAAAACGTAAATCGTAAATGTACCGCCTATCACAGGCTGAAGTACTATTTACCGAGGTGCCACCTATCACGGGTCAGCACGATTTACCAAAAATTTGTAGTCTATCGCAGACCTTACATGATGCGACAATCCCCGCAAGGATAAGATGAACCAACAAATCACATAGAATCATCTCATGACCCATCCGGTCACCACTATCACCATGGTCCATCCGGTCACCATGTACTATGAAATGCATGAGCATACTCTGACTCTATCCACGACAATCATTAAGTAAATGCAGATATTAAAAGATTCCCTACTTTTAATACTCATTTAACTCTAACTGATTTCCAAATTCCACACAGAGCATACTCAGACATATTCTCAAATTCAATCTATAATTCACACCAAATCACATCAATTCATTTTTCCACAAAATCCACACAAACACATCTCAAAATTTATAATCTTAATTATGAGCACGTCAGACACGACAAAATACAAATCATCACAACCCACCACTCAAACACATCAAATTTCATTTCCTCAAAACCACCCATAAATGAGTTAAATTCATTTTCCGCAAAACACTCATCAATATCACCAAAAACCAAACTCTAAAATTTCACCCATAAAAGCATTAAATTCATTTTCCCCAAATCTACACTTCAACCCTAAAAAATTTCTTTTCCCCCCAACCACAGGTAAGTCCCTAAATGCAAACTAAAAGTTCGGAAGGAGCCCTCACCTTAACGATAGCTTTAACGAGAGAT
Organism: Cicer arietinum; assembly: GCF_000331145.2. NCBI lineage: Eukaryota > Viridiplantae > Streptophyta > Magnoliopsida > Fabales > Fabaceae > Cicer > Cicer arietinum. The sequence continues at coordinate 38,768,412 of NC_021162.2, read as the reverse complement.
TACGGTACCGCGATTTATTCCGGTAAAAACTTCGTTCATGTCGTCGCTTCCAAAGTTGACTCTCTAGAACCGTAGCATGGAGGTGAGCAACTTTCCCTTCTATCACTCCTCGAAATGAAGCTTAGATCTAGAAGAAACATGAGGATTTGTGTTTGACGGTTTTGAAATCCCTAACACCGTTTTTCTTCATTTTCTAATCAAACAAGAAGAATGAAGCTGAGAAATCTTTGTTTTCTAACCCACCAAGCCTTGGGTTTCTTTTCTTGAAGCAAAAGAAGAAGAATGGAGAAGGAAGAAAGATGGGGTTTGCGTGACAAATAGGGAGGAAGAAAACATTTTCTTTCCTCTGTTTCTGTTTTTCCTTTGTTTTCCTTTTCTTTCCTTTCTATTTCCTTTTCTTTTCTTTCCTTTCTATTTCATTTTATCTCTTTTCCTTTTCCTTTCTTTTTCCCTCCAAACATATATATATAAATCTTAATTAAACCAATCCAATATCTAAAAATATTTAGATATTTATCAAAATTACCATCTCACCCATAACCTCTCAAAACAATTTGATAAAAATATCCACTCTCGTCGCAACTCAATTGACAGATACAATTTTCAGCAACCCGAGATATTTTTAACCAAACTGCCAAGAATTAAATTCTTCGTAACATAAATAAATTATTCTTCGACAAAAGATTCACCGTACTTAATCTAATTTATTTATCGATGATTAATTTTAATCGGGGCATCAAAAGATATTTTTGGGCATTAAACTCACAAAATATTAATAACTTGGCAAAAAGGCTCAAAGTTCAATACCAAAATACACCAAATACAATAATTAGAATTTAAAACTATGGGTCTTACATTTGGTTTTATATTTGACTTTGATTCCTTTCTAGAAAGTTTTACTATTTTCTAAAATAAAAAAATAAAAACAAACGTATTTAATTGAATTGATGGTAATAAAAATCATTATAATGATCATCATTTGAATGAAAAGAAACAGAAAAGAAATGAATCAATGGTAATAAAAATTAGTATAATCGTGGTCAATTGAATAGAAAAGAAACCGAAGAAATGAATCAATGATAATAAGAATCAGTATAATTGTGGCCAATTAAATGAAAAGAAACCGAAAGAAACAGATTAATGGTAATTCATTGACAATTATTCTCTTGTCTTTTGTAATCTACACTAAAAAAGTCTATAAATAGTCTACCACAAGAGGAGAGGAGAGTGATTGAGAGAAATTGGAAGCACAATTGAGAGCACAAAAAAATAAAAGAAAAGAGAGAATAATAAAGAGAAAATAGAAAAGAAAGATTGGAACGAGCTAGTAAAGAACATTTCTGGGGCAATAAACACTTATTTTTCTTTTTTCTTCTTGTCTATTTTTTTTTTACATTATTATTGTTATAGAGTTTTTTTTTTTTTACTATTCTATGCACGTATGATATAAATAATAATGTTTTTTGGTTTCACAATCAAGTTTTGGAATCAACTTATAAAAATCAATTTGACTGTTGTATAATCGTTTATTTCCTTATCAAATTTGTGATATCTCATCTTTATTGTGTTTTATTTCTTGTGTGTTAGATCCTAAATTCTCTTATTATTACCGCTGCCGATTCCCGCCACATATGCGTCGCCGACTCGCGGATCTGCTCTAGAATTTTTATCTTTACAGTTTATAAAAATCAAAAAGTAGTAAAAATGTTTCTTTAAAAATAAAACTATACACATATCAATATACAACACATCACTCCTATTGTTATTTTCATTATTACCATTATTACTATTATTATCACCATTATGTTGTTAATTCATTTTGATATACATATAAAGTAAAATTAATAATAAAATCGATTAACACATAAATATTTTCTACTCAAGAACTACGTGAGTTTTGATTTCCCTATTGCACTTGGGGATACGTAGGAGCAAGGTCTTCCCCTTGTCAAACTAAATTAATAAAAAAAATATTTTTTTCTTCTTTATTTAATGTAAATAATTTATTTTCTTTTGTTTTTTTTATTATTCTTTTTTTGGGGGGTAAAGATAAATTAAATAAATGAATAGTATGTATATAATTAATTATAGGGTAACCATTTCAACGGACGATGTAGGGTAATATTATTTTTCCTATCCGTAATTGACTCCCGAATCCATTTTTTTTTTGTTCAACAACTTTTACTTTAGGTTTTATCTAATTTTCCCTTTTAAAAAAATAAAATTAGTGGTGACTTCCTTTTCGCGGACTACTGGACGCGACACAGCTTATCTTGATGGAAACAACTGGAATACCAATTGATGACATTTTTAGAGGATGCATTTCCAAAGACAAATGATAAGTCCAACTTTGATGACCAAAGGATTTTGAGCTCTTGACTTCTTTAAAGTACTAGATTCAGTTGTTTGACTTAAGAAAATTGACTTTTTTTTTTTTATCATAAGGTTTACTTTGTGAGAGTGTTGGGTTGATGCATTGACTATATAATCATTTGTTTTGCCATGATTATAAGATGAAGAAGTTTTAGAATGAGCTTGTATTATCATATTCATCAAACATGAATTGATAGCACATTGATCAATATTAGACGCAGTTTTAATAGATTCTTTAGAGTATTCTCTTGATTTCTTCATTTTTATTTTCGATTTATCAGAGGATGCAAAGTAAAGTTATAAACCTTTTAACAAATGTTCTGCGCACTTAAACAATTTCATTAGCACAATAAATTATTTCCAAAAATAGATGTTTGTCATCATAAAAAATGGAACATTGTTACAACCAATTTGGTTTTAAGAAAAATAACCCAAACTATTCAACATACGGCTCTCCCTTAATATAACCAAGTTTAAAAGAAAAAGAGTCATATATAACATTCTGAAAATTTGAAAAACGCAGAAGTTATTCTCAAAACATATACTCATCTTTTGTCATCAAACAAAAAGATTGAATAAAGAAGTAAATACCACACAAGGAAGAGAGAGCTAAAGCTAGAAACATTTTTAGTCAAAAAAGTTGAAGATTAGATAAGGTATAATAAAAATAAGTACAAAAATCAACATTAGATAAACTATGGGTTACGATTGGTCAATCTAGTTAAGATCAATCCTAAGGTATTCAAAATAGACTCCCAATTCTTGGTTTTCTCTTCCACGAGTGTCTCTATTTTAGCTTTCAGTGGATCAAAGTCTTCCTTCATTAAAAGCTAAGTAGGGTCAACAGCAGGTGCATAAAGAGTTGCAGATGAGCCTTTAGAGGCAGACACTGCAGATCTTTCAGCAACATTAACAAGAACATCCAACAGAGGCATATCAACCTGTGGAATGATCAAAAGAAACTGCAATGGTGTTAACGAGGAAACCACTTGTAGTTCTAAATGAACACAACCAAATGGAGTAGAAGCTTCACTTGGTGTTCCATCTGATGTAGCAATCAGTCTTTTTCTAGTCTTGTTTTCACGAGCTTTCTGAAAGTGCAAAACCTTAAAGTAGAGCATTTGTGTAATATGTCTGAAAGCAATTGAATTTGAGCAGCCAGATGCCTTCCATGCTCCATGTTGTCCCTAATCCAATATGTGACAAAAGAGAGAAATTTTCACCATTGAGTTGAGACTTTATTACGATCCAAATTATGAGCATTCTAACTCCTAATCTTACTAATTTTAGTAGTGAAAGATGTAACAAATGAGTCTATGTTTGGAAGTCCATAGGGAAATGATGAATGAAAGGGCCTAGGTCTGAAGGTATGAAATTGTCAATATTAAGGTTGGCTTTAGTTGGAATTAGGTGATTCATATGAGGATGTTTTAAAGACTAAATTAGTTACAACCAGAGTTGTTGTCTCAATTGGTGTACAGATAGGATCTACAAGAAGAGTTGGGTGAGGGTCATATGCAGGTGTGGAACAAATGGTTAAGGTTTGTGTGTGAAGGTGAAGGTGTAGACGTTGGAAATTCAATATTAAGGGGATAGAGGTTTAATCTATATCTATGGGCTACAAAACTTTCTAGTTTATTGCCTCAAACATCTCATATGAGTTGTCTTTATCTATATCAAAGCTGGAGAAAAAAGTAAAGGTTTGAAATGTTGTTTTATTTGAGGGTGCAAAGGGGGTTGCAATAGGAGTTAAATGTATACTGAAGTGTTTAGATAGAATTGTTTTAGTTTCAGATTCAGTTATTTCATTGTCACTACCACTATCAACAACAGAGTGAATAAGCTGAGAAGAAGGACTTTCCTTCTGTTTCTTCCTCAAGATGAGGCTAGCTTCATCACTGTCTTCTTATTCTATCATAGAAGTCACCTTGACTTCCCTTTTCCTTTTCTTTTCAAACTCTTAAGATGCTTTTGGCATAGGGAAGCTGTTGGAACCAAGATGATTTTTCTCTTGTGATTTTGATGCTAACAAAGATATTTTATGAGAATAATGTGTTTGGACTAATGGCTTCATTAGGTGTGTAGGAGTTAGAACATGAAATTAAAATAAACAACATCAAAGGAAGAAACCATAAGCAAATATTATAGGAAACCACTATAGGAAACCACCAAAGGAAACAACCAAAGGAAGTGACCAGAGGAAGTCATTAGAGGAAGTCACTAGAGGAAGTAAAAGGTCAGAGGAAACAAAATCAAAATCAGTCAACAAAATCCTCAAAATTGAATAAATGCACGCTCTAGAATAGTACCCTCATTTGGCTCTGATGATGTGTTTTTGGTAGTTCAACATGTTTTTTGTAAATCAAAGTCCCTCTAAAGAATTTTGTGTCTCTAAATATTCACCATGTCTTTGGATTTTCCATGCCTCTGATGAACAGTAACTTTTGCATGCCTCTACGGAACAGTAACTTTTGCATGACTCTGATAAACAGTACTTTCAACATGCCTCTGAAGCTTGAAGCCACTATTCAAGTTTGCATCTAAAACATATATTTCACTAACTCTAAAGGCTGCAACATGTTCAAGAGTGTTGTCTCTAATGCGCAACACACTTTGAAGTTTCCCTAATTCTACAATTTTAATGAATATACACAATTTTACTTTAATTTTTTAAGTACAAAACTATAATAACTTTATTATTTAGAACTTCAATGCTAAATTTAAAATTATTTAATTATTGAAATCAAAATTAAATAAATAAATTTATCAAATTTTTTAATTTTTTAAATTTAATAGATACTATAGGTATAGAAAATAATTGATTAAAATATTTATAATACTGATCCATGAAACTTGTCCTACTTTTACTGGTGAGGTTTTCTGCAGAAACGTATCAGCGTGTGTGAATCCTTGGAAAAGGGTGACATTTTTTAAATCCGCAGCAAACAGAAATTTAGGAAAAACACTAATTTCTAACCGTGAGAGTTGGTCCGAGTTTTATGTCACCAAACAAATAACTCATTTGCTATTGTAATGCTTTCTTTTTATTTCAAGTCTATAGACTCTTTTTCTTTTGTGACTTGTCTATCTTCTTTCTTTATGCAACATTTGTTTATAATTTAGCTAATTTACTTCTTTCTCTCAATAATTATCTTTATCTAATATAAAAGTATAATAATATATAATAATATTATATTTACATATATATTTTATATATTATTCCTTAAATTCCTTTCATCTTTTTGCATAATAGAAAAAAAAATTGATTTAAAAATTTATATAATGTTATATAATTACTCTAAAAATAAAAATAATAAATAGTTAATCACTAAAAATTACATTAATTTAGAGCTAATTTTTTTTTAATTTTGAATTGATACTAGAAGCATGATCTATTCAAACGAGTGAAATAAAATAGTTTCATTCTTAATACACATAAATTTTATGTTATCAACAATTACTCAATATAACACAATAATAAATAAAACATAAAAACATCCAATAAAATATACCATAAAACAAAGTGTTTACTGTAGTGTGCGAAGTGCACACAAAATAAAAATACTGACAAAAAAAAATAGAAAAACTATATAGAAAAAAAAAATGTAATGAGTGATAGTAAAAAGTGCAAACATTCTACACCAATCTGGGGAGCATTCTACACCAATCTGGGGAGCATCATGACAAGATCGTCAACCCTATCAACTAGTTTCCTCCTTAACTCATAAATAGAGGCCATGAATTGTTCAAGTTGATCAATACTCATCTCATCAATTGGGTCATTCCACCAATCTCCTGATTTCCAAACCTTAGACAAATTCTCAAATTCTTCAAGTTTCTTTTTTTCAAATTCCAACTTATGGATTGCTTCCTCATATTCTGTATTATGCTCTTCATAGAAAATAGATTTTTCTATTGACTTTGAAGCCTCAAACTCTGTTGTTCCTTTGATATAACTGTTGATGATAGTGTCAGTGTTGGGTTGACCAAAACAAAATAGTTTATCAGCGGGGGAAAATACAATGATAGCTGCATCAACATTGCATAAAATACAGAGTTCGCTTGTTTTTTTGAATAAACCTGATCTTCTTTTTGAGAATGTCACTTGCTTATTTGTATCCTTCTCAAGCTTCTTAATCTCAATTTTCTTCCGTCCAGTTGTTTTCTTCTTTTGTTTAAAAATATTCATTGTGAAAAATATTACAAACCAAAATTTTTTTATTTCCAAATAAACTTGCAATCGGCTCATTTATAGTAGAAAAAATCTTGTTTGACTTACCGTAAGTGCCATAAGATCCTACAATTTCGCCCAATCTAAGATTCTAATCAAATAAGTATCAATCTTAATTATTACCTAAATTTTTATATTCTACTTTTTTTCCTTTTTTAGATGGTTATAATTTAAGTCAACTTTTTTAATCAACGATTTTTTTTAATTATATGTACATTGAAAATTTGAGAGTTGTGTTTTATGTAGTGAGAAATATTTTAAATTATCTAACAAAATTTAATTGCTATTTTTTTTCCCCTAAAATTGCTTATTGAATCGATCTTGTTCGTGTGTGGATTTACATTATTTGTTTATTTTGAGATAGAAAAAATATTTGGATGTTTTTCATTTATATTCCTTTAATTTGAAACATTCTAGATGAGAATGCGACCAACTAAAATTTTTTTCCCTCGAATAGATTGTCGCATCTGGAATGTGAGCCATTTATTTATTTTTTATAATAAATGATTAATTATTAATTTTATAAATAAAAAATAATTAAATTAATTAAAAACTATGAAATTATATTAGTAAAATTGAATAAAAAATATTTAATAAAAAATTACATGAAAGTTAAATATTTTACAAAAAACACGTGCTATATTATTCTAATAACTAACAACTTCATCTTATCTTGTTAATAACAACTTTCTCTTATTTTTTCTTTCATTCAATTAAAAATAAGATAGGAGAAAAAATAGGAAAGATTTGATAATAAAATACAATAAAGTTGATAATTTATGGGTGGAGTTATTAAAATAAGATACCACGTTGTTTGTTTTGGCAGGTCTACTCAACCGTAATAACTATTTTTTTTCTTAAACATGTTTGATTTTATTGATGTAATTTAATTTTTTTTAATTATATATTATTTATTAAACTAAAATTAACCATTGTTATAAAAAAAATATATATATAAAAACCGCAAATCAGCAATAGATAGTTGCTTTCTTAGGATGCGACCTTTTATTAGAGAAAACAATATATTTTATATGGTTGTATTCGTAACCTCGGTAAAAAAAATATATAATATTTTAATATATAAATGTTAATATATAATATAATGGAAAGTTTTAAATATAAAAATGATATAAATGAAAAATATCAAAAGTTTCCGATATTACTCAAACTTCAATTTTGAAACAAAATATTCACAGCCTCATTAGATAGATTTTTCAGTTTTTTCAAACCAAGCCCAACACTTTTTTTTGTTTGAGTCAACAAACCAAGCCTAACATGACAATTTTAAAATAGATTTAATTTTATTTTTGGACAAAATCTCTTTAAAATTAACTAATTAAATAAATAAAAAATTAGATTTTTAAATCCAAGCCTAACTAGAAAAGCAACACTTTTGATTTTCTGTGTGCACACAAAACAGTTTTCAAACCCCTCTTAATGTAAAAATAATATTAAACTACAATTGTACCAAGAAAAATGAGTCAATAAACTATTTAGTACTTGAATTTATACTTAGTTCCTGAACTTTGCCAAATACCAGAATATCCCCTCGATTTGCTTCACATCCATAAAATTGATATTCCGATGTTAAACATGATAATGTGGTTATGTTATTCCACCTGTATAGGGACAAATTTGAAAGCTTATATTTGATGCTTTAAAAAGTGAAGGGAAGAGCTTCCCTCTTTCTCTAAATCATTTACACTAATGTTTTCTTATATTTTTGAACATTCCTCAAAACTTCTCTCTTCTGTTCTCTTTTACTATGTGAATGGTCAAACTAATATTAATCTCTAAAAAATAGACCCTAATATTTTTATTAAGTACTACATCTCTTCCTAATTTATTATTATTATTATTATTATTATTATTATTATTATTATTATTATTATTATTATTATTATTATTATTATTATTATCTCTTTCTATTTATTTTATATAATATTATTATTATTATGAATTGTCATGATGTAAACGTGATGCAGTAAATCTTCATAGGAATTCAATGATTGTCAAGGTAGAGATTGTTGAATATAGTTCATAGATGGCATGTATATGTATCGGTGAATGAAATTAAATTGTAGAATTTAATTTATTTATGTTAAATTATGGTCGAAAGTAAATGTGAAACTTTTTGAGGCAAAATGAATGTTTAATTGTTAAGTTGATTTTATACATTTTGTTAACGTAATATCCCAAGTTATTAATATTTTATTAATAACTATCATTTATAATTTTTATTGTCGAAACTTAGATATTTATATTAATCTTTTACGTCTTATTTAATTATAAACGATCGTTAGTTATTCAAGTGAAGTTTAGTTTAGGAAGTTCTGAATTGTGTTTTGTTAGGGGTTGGAGAAAGAATTAAAAATAAACTCAATAATAAAAATCTCAAACCAAATTTTTAGCAATCAAATGTAAATTGTCATCCGTGTAAGAATTTGGAGGGCATAATAGGCAATTTTTATAAGTCCTACTTAATTGTTTTGTAGGTATGATTGAAAGCATCAAACAACAATTAAAAAATGTAGCTCCAAATTTCAATTTACATAATTTTTATTGTCATTAGTTTAGAAACTCTACACAAATGTATGCTTATTAACTTTATCATCGTTAATTAGTTCAAGTATACTCTTTTGTGTTTTATTGTTTTTAACATGGATAAAAATGTCTCATATGTGAAATTAGTGCAATAAATACTTTATAGTTCAACTAATATGATAAATCACAATTTTGAATATGATTTAAATTAACAATCTATTTAATTGAATGAATCAAAATAATTTGAAGTGGTTAATTAGGTGTCGGAGGTTTAGGAAAAAGTTGGGTGTTCTTTACTTAGCTTGGAAATAAAATAATATTTAATTTGTAAGAAAATAAATATATTATTTTATTGAAAAAAAAAATCTATTAAACACCAACCAAACCCAAACTCAAATAGAATGGGCCACAATTATACTAGGAAAGTTTTGAAACGAGAAAGTTAGCTTTTGTATTCTCCAATTAAACTTGTACCTCTCAATTTATTAAAAATTTCATTCACACTTGAGGGGTAAAAAAAAATTGACTTAATTGCAGTTTTGGTCCCCATATTTTAGTTGAATAGCGAAAGTAGTCCCCCCATTTTATTTCTCTCCAGTTTTGGTCCCTCAAACATATTCGCAATTAAGCTAAAATAGGGGGGACTAATTTAAAAACTGCGGAGACCAAAACTGTATGAATCATTATTTAAAAACTGCGAAAATTTAAAAACTGCGGAGAAATAAAATCGGGGGACTAATTTCGCGATTCAGCTAAAATAGGGGAACCAAAACTGCAATTAAGCCAAAAAAATTACTTCAAAATCTCACCTCCTCAACCAAATTTCCAGTAGGTAACATTTTACATTCAAATTTCCGGTAGTTACATTTATATTACCGGAAATTTGAAATTTCCGGTAGTTATCGGAAATTTCAAAATTTTGAAATATCCGGTAGTTATATTTTCTTTACTAGAAATTTCAAATTTTTGAAATTTCCGGTAGTTATATTTTTGTTCCGGAAATTTCAAATTTTTGAAATTTTCGGTAGTTATTTTTATATTTTTTCTCACTTTTATTACTATTATTATTTTTCAAATTGTTTTTTATGTCTTTAAGTCTTGGCTCAAATGACAAATGTCGATATTGTTAAATTGGACTACTTTAACTTAATATAAAAACAGACAAGTTCGAACGAGGACTTTAAAGAATCAATGGAAGTTCCATGTAAAAGCATGTCCAGTTTTTGAACAATTCATCACTCATGTGGTGGTTAATGATGTCACTAAGAAGCTACTCGTTAACAAAACTTTAAACGTTGTTACGCAGTTGTCATTAACTGTTCAAAAACTGAAAATACTCAATTTATTTTTTGTAATTTTCCACAAAATATTAAAACAGTTACCTCGGCATATTTCAAGCCAAGAGGAATTAAGCTTTTAAAGTACTTTGCCTTGTAGTCATCTTGATTGATGATATCATGCAAAGGGTTAAGGTCCTTGACAACATTAACATTTAACACAACTGGAGTGAAATATTAAGAAGCTGAATATTATTGATAATAGCTTGATAGTAACTCGATGCTAAAGTATACAAAAAAGACTTTAACACAAACCTTGCTTATAGAGATATAAGATTTCTAATCCCAATTAACTAAGAAAATCAAGAAACAAATCATAATAATACCTAAGTATTACGGAAATTTATCTTAGGAGATAAGTTGATATACTCTAAGATTACAGATTGATCCTCCGAGATACAATAAGATACTATAACACAATATAAAGATATTATAAGATATTTTCTAATATTCTAACGGGATTAAACTATAGTTTGAGGGTCCTCTATTCATAAAACTACACGCTTAAGAGAACGAAATAAGCAATGCAATTAAAGATTTGTGATCTTCAACCTGCTGATTAGGGCTAACATTCAGGGTTCAACACAAATATAGTAAACCAAAGAGCTAGATACTTCATAGTAAAACAAATAGTATGATGTAATTTATATTCTAACTAAAGATGAAGGTCACTTTATACAAATGGATTTTCATAACTAGGGAAGAAGATGTTAACTTACAATACAACGATGTTTGTTTTAGCCGATGTGAAAAAGTTAGCACAAAAAATTGGGACAAGGGTCCTCTATTCATAAAACTACACGCTTAAGAGAACGAAATAAGCAATGCAATTAAAGATTTGTGATCTTCAACCTGCTGATTAGGGCTAACATTCAGGGTTCAACACAAATATAGTAAAACAAATACTATTTTCTAATTTATATTCTAACTAAAGATGATGTTCACTTTATACAAATGGATTTTCATAACTAGGGAAGAAGATGCTAACTTACTATAAAAAAGTTAGCACAAAAAATTGGGACATCATATTCTGCTTTTGGAAAGACAGCAAAATCCAAAACCTGCATATGGTGTGAAAGACCATGAAAAAACATCTAGCATATTATACACCAACCTTCTAGCAATGTAACAAAACAAACAACAACAAAAAAAAGCTTCTATCTTCGGCCACTTAGGGTCTGTTTACTTCTCAATTCTCATGTTTCCTGTTTTCATTTTCACTTCAACTAATAAAATAAGAGAATACAGATTTAATGTTTCTCTAAAAATTTATTATAAGCTAGGACAACTAGACATCATAAACAACAGTAAAACAGAATCTCGTCTAAGCTAATGCTGAATTAAACAAATTCAAATTATGTCTTCTTACGCCTAAAATTATATTGATATAAACATGAAATCGTGTATAATTGTATTCTTAAACTTGTTTGGTTTGACGACAAAAACTACCATCAAGCCCCCAATTGGGATTCTAGTCAATTCACCCATTTGGATTAATGTCAAATGGGTTAATGTTGCATTTGGATTCAATTCACACCTATGACAACGATAATTAAATATTAAATGTTCGAGGACACCCATTTTATATTAAATGTTGGATTTATGATTTTATTTTTATTCCAAGTAAGACTTGAGTTTTTTTTTTAATAAAAATTTAGACCATCAATTGCAGCCAATAGCCCAATAGGTCCATCAAAATAAATATCAGAAAACATAGATTCTCATCTCACCGTATCAAATTTAAAATTCAAATTTAAAGTAAGGAATCATCCAATGATAGAAATCTAATAACTACAGTGACCATGTGGTTTTTTGTGCTTGAATAATCTATCAGGTCAATATATGCAACGTGAGGTATGGACTATGGACTGTGAATTAATGTGACAGAAACAGTGGACCTATTTAACTCATTAGTCAAAGAAATTTGCTGTAGAGTATTCATCAATACTGTTTGAATAAACAATTGATAAGGATCATATAATATGAGTAGGTCAATTTAATTCAGCCTTAGTAGTTAAGGAAATTTAAATTACTAAACCACTGTTTCTTAATGTTAATTGATTTTCTAATTTGTTTAACAGGACTAATATCTGAATAAGTAAAACTATCTAAAATGAAACACATATGAGTATAACAATACTTGGAAGTTGAGTAAACAGAGGTACAATGTCAAAAACAACCAACATGGCTCATTTGACTTTTTATCAAAAATTGTCACATGCAACCTAGATTTGGTGGATTAACACCCATGCAATGCAACCTGCATTAAGCTCAAATGCATAATATCATAGAATAGGAAATTTAGAAAAAAAATAAAGTAACTATTTTGAAACAAAATTTAAATTTAAAAAATTTGGGTAAAATTCCAAATTTTCAAAATATTTATATTTTTCGAAAGATTCGAAATGTAAAATTACGTTTCAAAAATTTGGTTTTCGAAAAAATCCATATTTTGAAATTTTCAAAGTTTCGAAACTTTTGTTAAAAGCAAAAGCTTCGAAATATAAATACAATAAATTGTATTTTTAATATTATAAATTAATTCAAACTTTCGAAAGTAAATTCATTTTGTATTTTGAAAATTTTATAATCAGCTGAAGTTTATTTTTCTAATAACTTTTGCTAAAGTTTCGAATGTGTGAGTGAAAAGAAAAAAAAATAGCTTCTAATATATAATAAAAAAGGTAAAATAGTATATGATACGATAGTGACATGATAAACATTATCATATCCTGTATTTGATATACACATGATAACCAACATGATAATATTTTATTTTATCATATATTTGATACAAATCTCATCATCATATGATATATTATATATTACATTTAAATAACAAAATTACCATTGTAAACAGTTACATATTAGTTTTTTTTTAATTAACTTATTATATTTTAAATATTAGAAAATTAACAAAAAAAATTAAATAAGTAATGAAATAATTTTATATTAAAACTATCCATTGACATTACTAAATAAACAATTTAAATTTTAAAAACAAACTCATGAGTAACTAAATAATTATATTTTATTTATTAGAATATAAATAAAGATATAGTATATATTATATGTAAATGACAAGAATACCTTGTAAATAAATTATATGTTTCAACTAACTTTCATATTTTTATAATTGTGAATACTAATTTATTAAATTATATAAAAAGACAAAACTACCCTTGTGTAAAATCATAAACATTTTTTAAATTAATTATTAATATTTCGTTGTTAAGTTTAATCTCAAATTCTATTAATTATTTTTCTATTTGATTAGTTTTACATTTTTATATTTTAGATTATATTTTATAAATTGTTTTTATATTTATATTTTATTATATTTTGATTTTTATTTTAAATTATATTTTATAAGCGTAATTGAGTAAACTATTGTTCTTATCCTATCTTGCTAGTTTTTTAACCCAACTCATATTTAAGATAGAAATTTCAACTAAAAAGACAAAATATTATTATATCATTTTGATTCATCAAATATTGAATTCAAACATGATATGATAACTTATTGTTATCTTATCCTTCTAACGGTTCTAAGTAGGGGTGGACAAAGTTCAGTTCTGAGCTAGAACCGTTTGAAAATTGAACCGAACTAGTTTTCAATTTAAAAAAATCGAACCGAATCGATTTTCAGTTCAAAAAATCGAACCGAACTAATTTATAAACTGGTGAACCGATTTATTACTTTGAACCAAAACAAACCAGTTTCGCTTAGTTTTTTTGTTTATATAGGCCAAATTTTACATAATTACCCCTAATTACTTCTAAAAAAACAAATTCCATTCAAGTTTTTTGAAATAAAAACCGGTTCAGTTCAATTTTTTTGAAGTGAAACCAATTCGGTTCGGTTTTTTAAACACATAACCGGTTCGGTTCAGTTCTAGTTTTTAAAAATCAGTTCAAAAACAGTTCTGTTCTCAATTTTTATAAATCAGTTCAGTTCAAAAACAGTTCAGTTCTGCAGTTTGGCTCAGTTTTTGTTTTTTTTTTAAATATCTCTAATTCTAATAGTATTAGGAGGTTTGAGGTATAGGTGGGGTGGTAAGTAGAAATTGTTTTTACTCATAATGTCACTTCTTTTAACCAAAGGCAAATTAAGAAGGATTTATAGCCCCATTTTCCTATTAGTGCACATTCCCTCTTTCACAATCTCCTTTCCCCCCTTTTTTAAGTGTCGGTAAGTTCATGAACTTCATCTCTTTCTTTCTCTCTGTGCATGTCTATGATCCTAAACCCAAATAAAAAAAACATTGTATATAAAAGTTTTTCCCCTCATCCTTCTAATTCTAATGAACCTACTTTGGTTACGTTAAAAAAAATGGATTTTTTACCACTATATCCTAGTTTTTAGGATTGTTAACCAAAATGCCTCACTTTTCAATTTGGTTACCAAAATGCCCTACTTTTTAGGGCTTACTTGAAAACTCTCCCCGGGGGAGCGACATGCCAAAGACCAAATTTTTTTTCTTTAGTAGGAGGTCGTTGGGCGGGGATGCGACCTCCCAAAGGCATTTTTAAATTTTTTTAAATGATTTTATATATTTTATAAAATTGTTAAATAATAATAATAATAATAATAATAATAATTAATTATTATTATTGTTATTATTATTAAAAATTGTTATAGTTAAAAATAATTATAATTAAATTAAAAATAATTATAATTAAATTAAAAATAATTATAAGTAAATTAAAATAATTAAAAATAAAATAGAAAATTAATATTATAACTATTAAAAGTAATTAAAATTAAAAACAGTAAATTATATTATAAATTTAAAAGAAAATACATTAATAAGAAAAATTACATTAATAACATGAAACAAAATACATTAAATTAAGAAATACCATAAGCTAAATTTCGATAAAGTTTCTCATAACGACATAGAAGGATACCGAAAATCAATTGATCACATGATGGTTGACGAAGTAATATATTCATTCACATTTATTTAAACTTTTTAAATATATTCATTCACGTTTATTTGAACTTTTTAATCAATTTAATGTATTTTGTTTCATGTTATTAATGTAATTTTTCTTATTAATGTATTTTCTTTTAAATTTATAATATAATTTACTATTTTTAATTTTAATTAATTTTAATAGTTATAATATCAATTTCCTATTTTAATTTTAATTATTTTTAATTTATTTATAATTATTTTTAATTTAATTATAATTATTTTTAATCTAATTATAATTATTTTTAACTATAACAATTTTTAAGAATAATAGCAATAATAATAATAATAATTACTATTACATAAAATATATAAAACCATTTAACAATTACATAAAATATAATTATTACTATTACATAATTATTACTAATATTATTATTTAACAATTACATAAAATATATAAAACCATTTAAAAAAAATTGAAAAATCCTTTTGGGAGGTCGC
The DNA here is from genome assembly GCF_000331145.2 of Cicer arietinum. Classification (NCBI taxonomy): domain Eukaryota; kingdom Viridiplantae; phylum Streptophyta; class Magnoliopsida; order Fabales; family Fabaceae; genus Cicer; species Cicer arietinum. The sequence goes on along the minus strand of NC_021162.2, from coordinate 38,752,504 downwards.
ATCCCTGCCCAGCGACCTCCTACTAGAGGAAAAAAATTTGCTCTTTGGCAGATCGCTCCCCCAGATAGAGTTTTCAAGTAAGCCCTAAAAAGTAGGGCATTTTGGTAACCAAATTCAAAAGTGGGGCATTTTGGTTAACAATCCTAAAAACTAGAATATATTGGTAAAAAATCCTAAAAAAAATTCCTCCTTCTTCCACCGAAAAAAGTACGCAGAGTGTCGAGTGCAGTTGAGTGGGGCCTCAAATTTTTAGGGCAAAAAAAATATTTTTACAATATATATATATACTTAATTAACTCTTTTTTTAACTAATGTATTTAATAAAAAAATTATTTAACTATCTGATAATATATTATTCTTTCATGTCTCAATTTAAATTAGACTTAATTTTAGTCTTTTTTTATTGATTATAAATTTCAAACCTAAATTTTAGACATTCTAAAATGGAAAGACTAAAGAAAAATAAAAGCATCAACTCACCGTCATTAATATATAATAGATAAATATGTTAATTACTTTGAGTCGAAATGAATAGACACAATGAAACCTTGAATCTGCAAAGGAGTCTTTTAAGATTCATTAATTTTTATATATTGTAGATCAACCAATTAGTTCCCCGAATAGAAGATTTGAGAACCATAGCATGTATGAGAAATTTTTTGGATTTTTCTTTGATGAAAACTTGAAATTATGCTACAAAAATCTTAAAATATATATTGGAAGTTATCAAAAAGGTTTTAACAATTGAATAAAATTTAAGTTTTATGATATTGAGTTAACTTACAACATTTAATTGTTTTTCTAATACATGCATAACATATAGAATAATATTAACAATCCTAGTAATTGTTGCAACTGTCGAGATTTTTGTGTTAAAATCTTATTTACGATCGACAATTTCACAAAATAGATCAAATAGTCTAGCCTTAATTTTAATTGAAAATTATTTTTTAAAGAATCTTGATTATAAACATATTATGAATTTTAATTTTAAATATTAAATATTGTCTAGTCAACAACAATTATATAGTCACCATGTGTCACTTCATCCAAAATTAACCATGTCACTATTTTTTTATTAAAAAATATTCATAAAGGACTTTTTCAAAACTTGTTAGAAACTGCAAGAGTATAAATCAAACAAAAAAAATTACAGGGACTAAAATCAAAATGAAGTATATTTATAAGGATCAAAATCATATTTAAATTTAATATTTATAATTTTTTTAATAAAAAATGATAATTAAGGCAATTGAAATTCTCATTATTTGAAAGAAAAGACCTCTAATTTTAAACAATGTTTAAAATGGTGGTTATTGTGGCGGTTGTCTACGAACCACCATTTTATACCTAGCGGCAATATAATTTACGTCATTTTGGGAGATGCCATTTTAGTTTATAGTGACATCTTTAACCTCCATAATTTTCTAAATTTAGCCGCCACAAAAAACCAATTTTTTTGTATAGAGTTATGAAGAATAGAGTAAAGTATTTGAAAGCATGTGAAGAGTAATTACCTCAGCAATATTTGTCGGATCATCTTGCAGACCAGTCGAAGCTTCTCCCTGTTAGATAATATTATTATATATTAGTAGTAAGGGTATTTTAGACAATTCTATTCTTTTATATATATACTCATTGTAACCCTATTAACTTTAGTTTTGGTTCATTATATGTTATGAAACCCTAGAGTGGTTGTTTCTCTTCTTCCTCTTTCTTCCTCTTTTCATTGTTAACATGGTATCTAGAGCTTATTTCGATCCTCCTTGAACGATCCCGCCTCTATTCCGCTGTCGAGTTCCCAACAATTAGGGAATATAATTATAGTTTCTCTTTTCTAACATTCCAATATTCAGTGAGATTTTTTTTCGGTAAATCGTGTCTCAATTCTGGTTTACCCCTTCTTTGTAGCTTTTCGTTTATTTTCAGTAGATCAGTCGTAGCACTGTTCATCGCGGGGTATTGTTCACTGCGGAAAAAAATTTATTAGGGTTCTATAAACCTTTCCACAACCCATTAGGGTTTGACGCTCTAACTAACCGAGCTAAAAAGAACAATGGGATGGTAAAGTTTACTTTGAGAATCATTATTATTTGCATGGTTATTGGGGGATTTTGGTTGATCGTTATGAAGAGATGATTGAGAATTATCATCCTGATTTTGGGATCTACCGTAGAGAAGAGAGAGACTATTTTGATAGAAAAGGCAACCACCAAAAGAGAAAAGAGAAGAGTAACCCTGTTCCCGATTTTGTTAAATCAGTTTCACAAAAACATCGATTGCGCATTCGTTAACCGTTGGATTTGGCTGATTTTTGGACAGCAGGTTCGCAATATTCAGGTCTTCGTGTTCAACGGTCGGATCGGTACAATAACGTCTGTAGGGGGAGAAATCATGCTGGCACAGCACCAGGTTATCCCTAATTTATTTTGTCTCAGTGATTGTATTTGTCGTATTTTTCTGTCATTATTTGTATGGCTTTGAGAGAAGGTTTGGAGGTTCATTGTGTTGTTTTGAAAAATGGTTTTTGTGTTAATTTGTATGTTGGGACTTCTTTGGTTGATATGTATGTGTAGTTTGGTTTTTTGGGTAGTGCTAGGAAGGTGTTTGATGAAATGTCTGTGATAAGTTTGGTTTCTTCGACTGCTGTTATTGTTGGGTATGCTAGGTGTGGGGATATGAGTGAGGCCAGGAAGCTTTTTGATGTTATGCCTGATAGAGATATTGCTGCTTCTAATGTTATGATTGATGGGTATGTGAAAATGGGGTGTATGGATTTGGCGAGGGATTTGTTTGATAAGATGAAGGATAAGAATTTTATTTCTTGGACTAGTATGGTTCATGGTTATTATGAGGATGATGATGTTGTGGCGGCTAGGTTTATGTTTGATTGTATGCCTGTCAAGAATGTGCTTAGTTGGAATGCGATGATTAAGGGATATTGTGAGAATAGACGACCGCACGATGCGTTGAAGTTGTTTTGGGAAATGAAGGGAAGTTTGGATGTGGAAATGAATTAAGTGACGGTTGTGAGTGTTCTTCCTGCTGTTGCTTATTTGAGTTCTTTGGATTTGGGTGTTTGGATTCATGGGTTTGTGCAAAGGAACCGACTTGATGAAGATGTTCATGTGTGTAATGCTTTGGTTGATATGTATGCAAAATGTGGGGAAATTGGAAAAGCTAAATTTCTTCTTGAGGAGATGAATGAAAAAGATACATCGTCGTGGAATGCTTTGATAAATGGTTATGGTGTCAATGGTTGTGCGAAGGAAGCGTTAGAAGTATTTGCAGCAATGTTACGGGAAGGATTTGAACCGAATGCGATAACAATGACTATTGTGTTATCTGCTTGCAACCATTGTGGTTTGGTAGAGGAAGGAAGAAGATGCTTCAAAGAAATGGAGAGATTTAGAATTGTGCCTCAGATTGAGCATTATGGTTGTATGGTTGACCTTCTAGGAAGGACTGGATACTTGGATGAGGCTGAAAATTTGATCTTCTGTGTTGTCGCTCTGTCTATTGCTTCTTCTGTTTGATTGCTAATCTCTCTAGTGATTTGCTTTGTTGCTTCTCTCCATACTGATTGTTCTATTTGTTTGCTCTTCTCTCATGTGGTTCATCTATTTGGTTGCTTCTCTCCTTGTTTAGTTTGGTTTGGTGTAGTTTGGTTTGATATGATTTAGTTTTGTTTGGTTCTATTTGGTTTGGTTTGTTTGGATTTGGTTTCGTGGTGCTACTTCTTTGGTTGTTCCTATCTGTTGATTTTGATATGGTTGTTTTGTGGTGCTACTTCTTTGGTTGTTCCTATCTGTTGATTTTGATATGGTTGTTGCTCCTTGGTTTGTTTGGATTTGGTTTCGTGGTGCTACTTCTTTGATTGTTCCTATCTGTTGATTTTGATATGGTTGTTGCTCCTTTTTTTTGATCGCTCCTTTTTCGGTTTGATTTTTTGTTGGCTTGGTTCTTCTCTTTTATTGTTGCTTCTTCTTTGGTGACATCCTTCTTGTCCCCCCCGGCTGTCCAACCACCACCTGCGATTGTTGATCCTCCTCGTTACCCCTCTCGTCAACTTTGTCTGAGCCTTCTTCCAATAAAGAGTATGTTCTTGATCTTCTTTGGCAGCAGGCTATGGCAGAAGAACTATATGCATTGCCCAAAACCAATACTTGGGAATTAGTACATCTTCCTCCTGGAAAACGTGCTATTGGGTCTCGTTGGATATACAAGATCAAAACTCGTCATCATCTTCATCATGAAACCATTACTCTATCGTTTGTCTCGTCTTCTTTACAGATTGCTGATTTGTTCACAAAGATGCATTCCATTAAACGTTTTCGTTTTTTTTAGTTGACAAACTCTCGATGCTCCATGTTAATGCATCGTGAGTTTGAGGGGAGATGTTAGATAATATTATTATATATTAGTAGTAAGGGTATTTTAGACAATTCTATTCTTTTATATATATACTCATTGTAACCCTATTAACTTTAGTTTTGGTTCACTATATGTTATGAAACTCTAGAGTGGTTGTTTCTCTTCTTCCTCTTTCTTCCTCTTTTCATTGTTAACACTCCCTATAGGACGTTCGAGTCAGGGAATACAATCTTTGATGGTTTGGTAATATCGTCTACACTCTGAGTGAAAGTAAGGTCACGACGATCATGAAGGTTATTACTATGTTTCGAGTCCTCTTGATCTTTTTGTGCTCGAAATTTTCATTTGATGAGTGTTAAAATTGGATCATCACTCTTTTAAATAAACTTTCAATTTAGAATTTAATCTGAAATGTTAAATTGGCAAAGTAATAAGAGAGTAAAATTACCTTTTTCAGTAGGTTCCTTTGAATTTTCTTGTGGGGTTGATTCTCTTTTCTTTCTCTTCTTCAAAAGAGTTTTAGGAGTACCTTAAGAAACAAAAATCGAATAAGCATTGTTCGATGTTTCAAGACACATTGTTTTAAGTCATAAATATTGAGTTACTTCTATGGCAGAAGAATAACTTGATGAAGGGACGTCATAAATATTTAATTAAGAAGCATCCCATTTTATTTCCATTACTAGTCCTCCTTTACTAAAGATCATTTCTTCCATTTGAGGGCATACAATGAACTCACCATATTTGTGATCTTTCTTTACTTAAGGCATTCTTTATTATACTTACATGATTCTTTAAAATAACTTGTAGGGATAAAGTTATTCTTATAACTTAGAATATATATATATATATATATACTTACATAAGTCATAAGAATATATTAACACACATAACTTAAGTAACAATGTTAATCATAAGGAAGGGAGATTTGAATTGTAATTTTCTTTTAAAAAAATAATTTCTACTTTTGATTTAAGCTTAACTCAAGATTAATGTTGGTTTCGAAAACAACAAATGCATAACTTTTTTGCTAGTGAAATTAAAAGAAAATATCTCTACGTGATATGTGTTTAGTGAATAAGAAATAATTAAAGATAAGGAGAAGAGAGTCACACACTAATGTATCTTGGTTCACCCAAGGTGGATTACGTCCAGTGCTCGCAATATATGCATTTTTCCACTATTGTGCTTAAACAGGAATGCTCTTGCTTTTTAAACAAACTTTCTTAATCAATCTTGATCAGTTACAATGTTTCACCTTTCAACCTTGAAAAGATTTCCTACAATTACCTTTCATCCTAAAAAGGGTTTTTACAAGTCCCCTTTTTAATCACAAAAGGATATTTACAAACCACTTAAACTATCTTTAAGTATATAGTCTTGAGTTTCAAATGAAATATTGAAAGAAGGTTGATGGATCAAAATCAACTCAACACTTGTTTGAGTTTGATTTTCAACGAAAAACTCATTAGAAAGATCACTTAATCTAGTGAAAAAGAATTGAAGCTTTTACTTGATTGAAGAGCTTAAATTTCTCAAGTATGATTTATAAGTGATTAGTTATTTGTACTTGAAACTCTTGCAACTATCTTGACCTTGAGATTTCGTTTATAGCATGATGAAAATTGATGACAACTCATATAGGCGTTATTAATCCAGCTGTTCAAATTGATCTTTTTAATAAACATGTGATATATTTGATCAAGAACCTTCTTTGTTTCTGTTTTGAGTGAATGCTTAAGTGGGAGCTATTGACAGTTGTTTGCTATCAATGTTTTTCTGCTGTGTGCGCATGTTGGCTTTCTAAAGAGGTGCAACATCAATGTCTCATCCTTACTGTTCTAACTGTACTTGTCACTACAAAAAAACACTCATTTTGTGGCCGAAAAAAACCCACACAAATTAGTGACCGAAAAAGCCCTCACACATACAAAAATTCAAATTTATCTTTATTTGTGGCTGAAAAAGCCCTCACAAAAGACTACAATTTTAGCTGGATTTTGTGGCTACCTAAACCCTCACAAAATCACAACGTTGTCATTTTGTGAGGGCTTAGGCCGCCACAAAATCCAGCTGAAATTGGAGTCCTTTGGGAGGGCTTTTTCAGCCACAAAATCAACCATTGGTGAGGGTAAAGACGACCACAAAGGCAAGCCATTGGTGGCCGCCACAAAATTATTGGTCCGTTGCACTTTTCTGGCTGCAAAGGCCGCTACAAATGCCCATTGTTCCGTTGCAATTTGTGGCCGCCCAAGCCGCCACAAATTCCTTATTTTCTAACCATTAAAGCCGCCACAAATGCCCATTGTACCATTGGATTTTGTGGCTGCTATGGCCGCCGCAAAGGATCAATAATTTTCTATAAATATCACTCCAATCCTCTTATCATTTTTCACTTCTACCTTCTCTCTAAACTTTCTTTCTAAATTTTCTCTCCACTTTCTCTCTACAAAAATTATTTCTCCAAGCTTTTTCTTTACAATCTTGAATTTTGGTCAATTTATATTATATATTTAGTTTTTTAATTTTATTTTTGATTTGAAGTTATTTATTTAATGAATATTGTTGAATTTTTATTTTGACAGTGGTGATATAGTGTTTACTTCGAAGAGTTCTCAGCTCTGTGAAAGCTTCAAGTTAGACACTACCCAGCATCAAATTAGTATTTTATACATCTTAAATATAGATTAGTAAAATATGTGATATTATAAATTTATTTATATTACTTTTAAACTATATAAAAAGCTCGTCATTCGAAATGTTATTATAAATTTGTTTTAAAAAAAATAGAAATTATGTTGTTTACATAATATATGATAAATAAAAATTTGAAACACATGTAAAACTTATTGATTTTAATATAACTATTTTAAATAAAAAAAACATTATTAAAATTGATGATATTAATATTTGTTGTTAGTTATTGAAAAGAGTTGTAGTTGGGTTCGTACAAAAAACTTATATACTTTAACAGTCTCTATATTTGTTTATATATAAGGAGTTATTTTATGAAAAATTTAATTAAACATCTTTTAAAATTTTATTTTGGTTTATATAATTATAGTCTTGATAATAATTTATTATATTATTTGCAAATGCTCCCCTAATTGACATATAAAGTATGTCAAAATTTATATAATGCTTTTGAAAAATAAAATAATTAATATATGAAACATTGATATATACACACACATACAAGTTATATATTTGGGAAACACTTGATCAAATGCATCCTAATTTTGCGTCAGCTCCACCTAATGTAAGACTTGGATTATCCTCAGATGGATTTACGCCTTACATACTAGCATCGTCTACTCCTTATTCTTGTTGGCCGATTATTGTTACTCCGTACAATCTTCCTCCTGATATGTGTATGTCTAAACCTTATATATTCTTAGCTGCTGTGATATCAGACCCTTCTAATCCTACAACTAGTATTGATATTTTTTTACAACCTTTGGTTGGCGATTTGAAGAGGTTGTGGAGTGGTGTCTTGACATATGATATTGCTCGGAGACAATTTTATGATGAGAGATGCTTTGATGTGGACCATTAATGATTTCCCCGCTTATGGAATATTGTCAGGATGGGGCACCCATGGTAAATTAGATTGTCCTATTTGTATGGAAGATATAAAAGCATTTACTTTAAAATTTGGCGGGAAGGCATCGTGGTTTGACTCGCACCGTATGTTATTACCTGCTGATCATGCATTTAGAAGGAACAAAGCTGCATTTATGAAGGGCTATGCAGAAAGTCTAGGACCCCCACTTAAATTGACATTAGAACATGTTTCGAATAAAGTAAAAGATATGCCAAAGGTACATGTTGTTAATGGTGTGGCTTGTAAACCACAAGGTTACGGACAATGGAACAATTGGACAAAAAGATGTATTTTTTGGGATCTACCGTATTAAAAAGATAATCTTTTGAGACATAATCTCGATGTTATGCATATCGTGAAAAAATTCTTTGCAACATATTTAATACTGTGATGAATGTGAAAGGGAAAACAAAAGATAATGACAAAGCTAGAAAAGACATAGGTATATATTGCAGATGACCAAATTTGTTGTTGGTGGAGCACAACGACAAGACTCTAAAACCTCGTGCGAATTATACTTTATCTACTAATGAAGCCAAATCTGTTTATCGTTGGATCAAAGAGTTGAAGACGTTTGATGGTTATTGTTTTAATTTGGCAAGATGTGCTGATGTAGAAAATGGGAGGATGCATGGGATGAAAAATCATGATTGTCATATATTTTTAGAGTTTTTATCTCCTATTGCCTTTAGTGCTTTACCGACACATGCATTGAACCCACTTATTGAAGTGAGTCAATATTTCAAGAATTTTTGTTCTTCAACACTCATTGATAAAGATCTCATCAAGATGGAAAATGACATTCCGATGATTCTGTGTAAGTTGGAGAAAATATTCCCTCCTGAGATTTTTGATTCCATGGAGCATCTCTCAGTGCATCTTGCAAGTGAAGCTAGGCTTGGTGGACCAGTTCAGTATAGATGGATGTATCCATTTGAAAGGTGATATATATATACATATACTTGATTTTCAATATACTTCAACTTATATATACATGGAGCTTATTGTACATCTCTTTGTATAGTGAACATAAGAAATGATACTGATAGTGTTATACGTCACCCACATGATTTATCAGTTTTTTGCTTGTCTGGTCATCATGCTGGAAATGATTTTCCGATTTTCTGGCCAAGTGACAAAGTATTTAATGCGGCACATGTTCACGTTTTGATTAATTGCACTGAAGTTAAACCATACATTGAGTACGTTTTAAATCCCTCTTCATTTTTTTTTATTATATTTCTATGATTAAATTGATATCCACCATATATATAGTCATCGATCAGGGCATTTTTAACTACATGACAATCATTTGTTGATATACATTCAAATATCCCATTATGGTTTCAACAACAAGTACATCTCGAAGAATAAACTCCTATCAACATCCACTTGAGGCATCTATTTATGGGCCCGAGTAGAAGTTTCAAAGAATGACACACCTATAACGTCAATTGATACAAATTTCATACTGAATCTTGGACCGAAGGAAAAGAAATAATTAATAGTGGAGTTAGTATGAAAAGTGTGTCTGATAGTGGTGTAGTAGAAGATTTCTACTGCATGATTGAGCATATTTACGAAATTCACTATATGTTCCTAGATTATGTGAAAAAAGTGGTGTTGTTTTACTGTAAGTGGTTTGATCCATCTAGTAGAGGAACCAAGATCAATTTGATATCCAATACTATAGACATTCGTATGAGCAAAAAATATCCACGGTTTGATCCATTTGCCATGTCCCATAATGTAAGACAAGTGTATTATGTTCTTTATCCATCAACAGTCAGAAGCAAACAATGTTGGTATGCTGCAATCAAAACAAGACCAACGAGTGGAATCGAAGAAGTTGAAGCAAGTCAAAATGAAGAAGTTGCATATCAAATGGATGAAATGTCAAATTTGGATCATGTGATTGGAGATGAGACTATTAGTCAACTTTGTCATGAGTCAAACATTGGAGAAGAAGTTGATGAACAAGAAATAGAAGAATTAGAGAATGATGAAGTCAGTGACTTAATTCACTCATTAAATGACGACGACGATGACGAAGATAATTAATTAATTACGTAAAATATGTGTGTATATATATATATATATAATTTATAATTTATATATATTTATTTATAATTTATTTATGTATATTTCTTTATTAATTTATGTTAATTGTACATACATATATATTAATTTTTGTTTATGACATTTTCTCCAATATATATATATATATATATATATATATATATAGACATGGCTTCAGTGTCAGGAGTAGGAGGATCGGGAGGAACGAGAGCGGTGGGAATACGAAAATATCCAAAACATCACGTGGTGAGAAAAAAATTGTTAAACCACGTGTTGTTAATGACCCATCTCTCATGCTAATGTCGACGATTGGTACTAATGGTGGAGCTATTCCTCTATATCCTGAGGTCCCTATAGAGCCTAATACCATAGACGAAATAATGGAACCAGGATGTGTTGATTGCTACAACCGCATTGTCATTATTCTAGAAGGAGATGAGTATGTAAACTATTTTAAATTATGACCGTTAAATATTTCATTATTGTCAATTATTGTATTTTACATTATTTTATTAATTAATTTTTATATTTAATTTGCATGTAAACTTTGAAGACATCTTCCTTTTAAATCATCTGCAAAGGCAATTGCTGCAGTCATACAAGATAAATATAAAAAACCGTGATTGTCTTGGGGTGAGATAAAAGAGGATAAGACACCTCAATTTAGTGAAGTTGATCAATTTTTATATTGTTTCAAAGTAAGTGATTAGATTAATTTATTTAATTACTAATTATACATTTGATTGCTTAATTGAATTATATTTTTAATATTTTTTAAATTTAAACAAATATCAGCCAAAATGTACTTGGAAAAGAGAGCATAATACTGCAGTTTTGGCTTCTTTTGACCATCGATTCTCCAAGCATTTGTCATCTATGTTGGCATACGCACGTAATGAGGGCGAGGAAAAACGACCGAATTGGATTGGTGAAAAATTTTGGAGTACTTTGTGGAGGAAATGGAACCTAGATGCTTACAAACAAAAAATAGAAAAAGCAAAGATTAATAGAGCACCTAATAGGGGTACTATTGTTCATAAGGGAAAGTCCATGTCTGCTGGAGAAATTAAATATTATATGATAATTACTATTTATAATATATATATCTATTAATTTATATTCAACTAATCATCACATTTCACCAATTAAGCTTGACATTAATTTAATATTTTAGAAAAAACAACTTGGAAGGGAGGTTACTCAGACAGAGATACATCGTTATCTTCATGTTAATCCTAAAAAAAATGAGTATACTGATGGATTATCACAAATGATTCAGGTAAATATATATTTAATTAGTATTTAACTAGCCCTCTAACTATATATATACATTCTAATTATAATTAATTAGCCCTCTAAATTATTATATATTAATTAACTATTTTTATTTTTTATTTTTTATATAGGAACAACTTCAACAAGTCATGAAAGAATGGGATGATCATCAAGCTACTCTTTCTCCTGCTCAGCGAGCTGGTCCAGTGTAGCGGAAACAATATGAGACCGCAAGTTTTATGAACATTAGTGGTGGCAAGTACAAATGGCGTGTGTTGGGTGCTGGTAGTTTATCGTCAACATTTGTGAAAGGTCCAACAGGCTATATTCAGACTGAGACGTCTTCTTCTTATGCTAGTACGGATCGATCTCATCGTCCGTCGGTAGATAATCTTGACCAGTTAAAGGAACAATGGGCAAGTGAGCAAGAAGAAAAGACACAACAGCTGATACAAGCAGCAATTGATAAACTAAATGAGGAATGAAAACAAAAGTTTCAAGAGCAGCAGCAGTAGTTTCAACAGCAACAACAATTTCAACAGCAACAATTTTCATTTCCTCATGTGTTTCATCAGTAGTTCCCGCCTCGACCTCAGTACTTGTATCAATAACCACTATTCCAGCAGCAACAAAATTACTCTCAATATTTCCAACAGCAACAACCGCCTCCAAATTTCCAACAGCAACACCAGGATCCTCCGAACTCTGCCTTCCAGCAACAACAACAGCCAATGTTTCAGCAACAATAATATTTTAATAATTATCAGCATGTTCCGCCATCTTCACATCAACTTCCTCAACCTCAACCAGATCAAACTCCATACCGACCAACTATGCCAACAAATGGCTTGATCAGACCAAATTTAAATCAACTTCAACCAGTTATGACTCCTCCTTCAATTAGTGGTGGTGTAGTTGAAGATGAAATTCAATTTCAAACCATGATCTCTCCTCCAACACAAATTAATAATACTTTTGAGGGACTTCTGTCCTCGGGTAACATTCCAGCAAATAATGATGGAGGAAGTGGAGCGATTGATCAGAGGAATTATTACGATGATTGATGTACTTGAATAATTTTATTTTTGGTTTGTATGAACACATTATATCTTGTCCTACTTAATTATAGTGTGTTTAATTTTTGGTTTGTAAGACATGATTTATTAATTTTGGAATGTTTTATTTGGTTTGGTAGTAATTACTTTAATTAATATTGATATTATATTTTTCATATATAATAGTTATTTTAATTTTAAAATTTTATTTTATTTTAATTTTAATTTTAATTTAATTTTAATTTAAATATTATATTTTAAATTTAATTTTAATTAAATTGTAATATTATATTTTAAATTTAAAATTTTAATTTATATTGATATTAGTTTATTATATATAATATATTTAATTTAAATATTATATTTTAAATTTAATTTAAATTTTAATTAAATTGTAATATTATATTTTAAATTTATATTGATATTAATTTATTATATATAATATCAATTTTTAATATTAATTTCGAATTTAATAAAATTATTTTTTTAATAAAGTGAAAATTTTGTGGCGGCCTAAGCCCTCATAAAATATTTATTTTTTAATTTGTTTCATCCTTTGTGACGGTCTAAGCCCTCACAAAGGTGGCGGTCTAAACCCCCACAAAAGTTTAATTTAAAAATTAAGCTTTAACCTTTGTGGCAGCCTAAACCCTCACAAAAGGAGGCATTTGTGGCGGCCTAAGCCTTCACAAAAGGAGGACTTTGTGGCGGCCTTTGCTCTCACAAATGGCAACGAAAATTTCAAATTTTGTGGCCGTTTTAATCGCCACAATGGTTTGTGACCACCTTATTTGTGGCTACCTAAGGCCGCCACAAATGTCTCCTTTGTGGCTATTTCTCCTCCTATGTGAGGGCTTTTGGCCCTCACAAATTCAATGAATTCTTGTTGTGTGTTTCATAGGTCATCAATATGGAGATTGATCTTGTTATGATTTTTTGTTGTTTTGTTTCTTTTAATCTTTTGTGTTTGATCATGGTTTTGAGTTGCATTGATGTTTAATTCACTTGAATTATGGGTTTTGATTCATTTCATTTTTAGAATAAATTGTCCATAATGATCTTGTGTAAAGAAGACTGGTACTTTCACAAACCTAAATGATCTTGGTTTGACTAGAATGAATGTTGTCAAAAACTAGAACGATCTTTGTTTGTCCTTGTTTTTATGAACCAAAATGATCTTGTTTCTTCCATAATGATCTTGTGTTGTTATATTAATTACTTATCTTCAAATGATACACTCAAAAATACAAGTTAAATAGCAACACAATAATAATTAGAAATTAATTAACTGTGTTTGATTATCTTCAAAACATTAATTTGAAGATTTTGCCTCAACAATAACAACACACAAATAGTAGTACAATCAACGAATAAACTACAACCATAACCATCCATTTAATCACATATTTCACATCAAGTTAATACAAAAAGCCATATCATAGTTTATGACCATCCATGAAATATTTATGTGTGATTTTTATTGTATCTAAATTACTAAATGAAGTAAAATACATCCGGTAATTGAAACCAAAATACAAGATTCAAGGAAACACTTAAAATGTAATTCCAAACTGAATAAAATTCACTCTACAAAAGTATGATTTGCTTAGTTAATCTAAAACACAATGGAACTCATTCCCAAATTGACAAATTTGCCTAGCGTAATTCCTTTCCATTCTAACTTTCAAAACCACTTTAATCATCATATAAACCAAGGAAAAGTTACATGCAACCCACATCAACACATATATAAAGCACAACACTCAAATTCAATTCACCAAAACATGCAACTCACATCTTAAAATAATCACAACATGCATTTCATGAAACAATCTTTGACCTAGAACTTTTAAAAAACACATTGCATGCAAAACTAAAAAGAGTGAAATTTAAGAATGCCAATAAAAAATTATTTAATTAATCACTTTCAAAATTAAGTTAAATCCCAACACAACCTAGAGAGGTTTTAAGTTGGGGTTCTATATTAACTCTTTAGATTAGAAAACAAATAAGATGAAGGCACAATTATTGAACTTCATGTTTTCTTGCTTTGGAGACCCTCTCTTGATAATATTTCCACTTATTTCTTTTCTTTTTCCATCGATCCTTACATGCATGATGCATGCTTCAATCATCTCCACTCAAAATCCCTCTTTCTCCCTCACGGTTACTTTCTCTCTATGTCTCTATTTCAAATTTATTTCTTAGGTTTGTTTTCCTTTTCTAAGATCAAATGAAAGGAAGGAAGTGTTTATAGCAATATTAAAAAGTGATAGAATTTGTGGAATGAAGGAAGTGAATGGGTTGGGAGATATGCACATAGGAGGAGGTTTCTCTCTTTTTTCATTCCTTTTTTTTTTCTTTAATTTCTTCCTCTTCTTTTTATTTTGTATTTTTTTTATTGTTGTTGTTGTTGTTCAACTCCCTCAGTTTCTCTCCTGTTTTTTTTTTCTTCACTAACTCTTGTGTTTAAAATAGATAAAAAATTGTTTGAAGTTTCTAATTCTTCCTCTCCCTTTTCTAACTAAATACAATTTGCCCTTAACTACAAGAAGAGACACTAGGAGTTTGCTTGTAATGTCAATCTAGTTTACTAAACCAACTTCTAAATCCTTTTCACTACTTATACCCACAAATTATAAGAATATTCACTAGTTATATGATAATTTTTAATTATATATAATAATATAAGTTCTTGTTCTAAGTTTTCATAAAAATAAAATTAATGATCCTAATACTAACATGATTATTTAGTTATTGAAAATTGGGGTGTTACTTCAGTTGTAATTGCAAGGATGAAATGGGTGTGAAGTAAATTAGTAACCGTGATGATGCAAATTAATATTTGTTGAAATGTAGATAGTCGACCCATTAAGTTATAAAATTGTGGATTTTTAATTCTCCTCAATTTCCCTTTATGGAGAGAAGAAGTTAATTATTTTTTCTCAGAGTTTGTCATTTTGAACGGGTAAAAATGGAAAGAAAGTAAGTCACACAAAATTGATATTACGATTATATATATGTTATAGAATAGATTATAAATTTATATATGTTTTAGTCATTTTATTTTAGTTGTCAAAGATTAAAGCTTCTATTAATAAAAGGATATCAAACAATTTTGTAATTATGTTGAGAAATAGCTTCTTACACGATACAAAAGTATTTGGACTCATTTAAAAAAGTCAGAAAGTTTAAAGTTAACTACTCTCAAATATCAGTTTACTCTCGTTGGAAACACTAGGCTACAAAAAACATCTAAAAATACTCTGTGGTACTAACAATATATAGTCTTTTGATAAATTAGACTTTTCACTAACCTTATAATACAACATTAACCACAATCCTTTATTTTTAGAATTCGTTATTTGTATCTATATATCACTTTTGTTTCTAGATGTGATTGGACATGCTGGTGAGAAGATTGATATCAAGGATGTTGAATCACAGTGAAAAAGGACTTGACTCTTTAGGACCTTGAGTAAGTGGAAATCATATAACTTTTCTAACATTAATTACAGGGTCATTATGGAATCATTTTATGTGCATTGGACGGGTCACAAGTCTAATATAAAATATGATATGATGGTGGAAAAAACAATGTTATTTAAGATGATATGTAAAGACAGTGTAGTTGTATATATATAATAAAAGAAAAAGTATAGTGAAGTTGATTGTCGTGTACTATATTAGGAGAACAATTGTATTGACAAAGGAAAAAAAATTGATCATAGACCAATAACAAATCATTAGTTACATGAACTTTAAGTTAGATATAATCCAATGATAATGATTGGCTGAAAATATAAAAATTATTTTGCATTTTAAATTTTTACAGTCGTGGTTCTTAAAAGTGATGGAAAGGTGTAGAATTAATATATAAATATAAAGATTCAAAATTTCCAATTGAGTAATATGGTAAAAAATAAAAAAATAACTGTCTTTTTAATCATGAGATTGTTGCACACACACACTCCCCTTGTGCTCATATTCTCACAAGCAAAATGTCAAGTCATAAAATTCATTAAAACTAATTTGATTTACTATGGAACAAGAAAATAAAGAATCTTCATTCGTAGTAACTATTTAATTACACATTGTTTTTTCAGTGTCGAATATTATTACACAACTCACTTGGTCCATGAGTTTCCCAATGTGTTGAAGTTATAACCCTCCAACATTATAAGCTTCGTTAGAAATTCCAAAAGACAGTCCTTCAGGGAAACATATACATTTAGCTGCACTGTACAACATGCTTGACTGTTTCTATAAACCCTTAGATCGAAATCAAACGGATTTAAAACTGAAAACATTGTCAAACTCATTCCAGCCTCAAAAAAGGTCGAGACTTAAGAATTTATAAAAAGTAACACTTTTTGATCTTACATGTTGCTTTAGTATAGCGTCCGAACACAAACTTCCCCGTGATTTTATCAAGATCGCACAAAATTTCTATTTCGACGTTGAAATATTGACAACATTCTTATTTGGAACAATGGTCTATTACAGTCTACACTTTCATTCCCTCTTCACAAATCGTCCCTGCAAAATGTAACAACAATTTCAAATCAAAACAGATGTCGCTAGTATAAACTAACTTTTTCATCATATAGGAATGACAACAAATTTCAGATGTTTTGAACAACGAATAAACAAGGATGAAAGAAGTATAGCAATTATATAGTCCACTTCCATTTCTTGTACAAGATGGTATTAAAATTTATTCCTCATGATTTAAGGTCAATAATTAAATAAAAATACAATTTTTTCCTAATAAAGATAATTAAATCAAGTTAAGTATGCCAAGATTGATCAAATTTACATTCTTCATAAATATTTGCATTCGTTGTTTAGAAATAACTATTCTCCGTTGAAAATCTCTTAGAGATACAAAATGAGTTTTCTCTTGCAACTAGGCTTTTCTTCATAGTAAGAATCAACAGTCAAACAATAAACCACTTGGTGGCACTCTCTTAACACTCAAACCAACCCATGTTTATGCTATTGGGTTTTTATATTTCTAGGTTAAGAGTAATCTGATCTTTTTATATTTTACTATATATTCTCTTTGAAACTATTGAATATCTTTTTATGTTTGTAACTATATATTCTCTTTGTAAAAAATTGGAGGGTTAGTAATACTTATATCCTCTCTACTAGCTTCACCAGGCACCATTTACAGCTCTCCACCTCTATATTCATTAGACTTAAATATGTTTTAGTCGTGCAAATATATGACTTACCATATTAATCCAAATTTTGTTAGAGGGCCAATTTTAGTCTCAAATAAAAATGGTTGTGACACACATGATCAGGAAACCCCTTCTGGATGTGTGTCAAAGTTTTGCATCACTGTGGAAAATTTGGTTCTATCGAAGCAAAAAGAGTTCTGAAAAAGTTGTTTTCGATCCTAAGGTAGGAGCAAAGGTATTTCCGTTTTGTGCTTTTGATATAAGCATTTGCATTTCAAAAATAAAAGATCTGGAAATCTCGATGGTAAAATGGCAGATTGGGTATTTAAAAAAAAAGGTCGCAATAGAAATTTAGAAAAAGTACCTTCATCCTAGGCCGCTTTTCAGCATTCAACTTGCGAACTTCGTAACGAATCCTCTTGGCAAAGAGCCTGCTTTGCCTCTTCTCTTTGTATCTAAGCAAACTTGCTTCTCTCTGCCCAAGCTTCCAACCCATTTCTTCCTTCACCTTAATATCGTTAGCTCCACAACCTTCAGGAACTTTCCATGTGTTCCCAACAACATCACACCCACAACCATCCCACGCATTCTGTTTAAAAACCAAATAGCTTCATCAAACAATTTATTATTAGATAATAACTAGGAAGTCAATAGATGTTAAGACTCTATTACTACCGAATCATATCTCTAGGACTGTCGACACCAATTAATAATTAGTATTCTCACCATTCCATAATAATTCTCGCAATTTGTAAGAAAAAATTATCCTAAAATAATTGTTGCTTTTTGTTTTCAATGCAACTATAATTCTCTCTTTCATTTATCATGTTTTCTTAATGTCTATAGAATTGTCAAATTTGACAACTATTTTGCTACAGAGAGAGTAATAATGAATAATTAAAAGCTGAACATCATCCCTCAAACTTGGGTCACAAAACTTTGTTATACATCTCAGCCAAACGGCCCCATTGAAAAGGGGTAAAAGAAAAGCAAAAGGCTTGTGTATAATTCACACTCAGTCCCTTAATGTTAACAAAGGTCCTGATAAAACAGGTCCCCTCCTTTACCGAAAAGTTATCAACCAAATAAAATTGTCGGTGCCAAAATGAAATAATCCTAATTCACCACAAACATTAAACAAAGACTCAATCCCAACACATGCACAAAAGAACGAATAAATAAATAAATAAAATATCTGTCACGTGCACAATCACAAAAATATTATTATAAAGAAATCTGTGACGCAATCTAATTTTGGACCATACTCATAACTAATAAAATATTCATATAAACATTGATTTGTCTTTAAATGATTCATTTCCTTTTTCAAACGAAAATAAAAAATTAAAGTCAAAACTAAAAACAAATGTTTTCTTTTGACGAAATTAACTAAAAAATGTTGAAATGATTATTAGGTGCATATTCATTCACAGGTAGAAAATTGAATTGTGAATTCCTTTCCACCAAAAAGATAACAATAAATCATATTTTTCTTTTTTTATAAACAAATGTTAAATGTTAGTATTACTAGTTAAATTAATAAATTTTTCTCTCGTTAAACTTCTAAACCCCTGTGCTTTCATTCCTTTAACCCATGCTCAAGCCAGATGAACTGGCCAACTTTATTAAATCATGAATTAATTTGGATATTAACTTATACATTTGGATTAACAACATTTTGGTGGAATTGTCATAATTAAAGCATGAGCTACAATTTGATGTATTGACGTGATTTTGCCAAATTTAAAGCTAATTAATCGAAACATAGAATAAATAATTTAAGGTTTAATTTATAATTTATATATACTGTGAGTTCAAATAATTTATATCTATCGATCATTAAAAATGTTCCGACATTTATCATAACAAATTAAAAAGTAACACCCCCAAAATTGGCTGTGATATGATCACAAATTCACAGTGTAAGTTTTTTTAATCAGACATGAAAATTAAACTCAATAATCAATTAAATATGAAGAGTGAAACGAAAATTACGTTGGGAGGAAAGGAGGAAGCATTGAACAAATCAGGAACCGTCTGTGGGGCCTCATCTCCAGCATCGACATAAAGAGGACCTTTATCAGACCAAGCATTCAATATCCCATCATGATCCAGCTTCAACGACAATGACCCAAACGATGTCGTTTCGATCCCAATACAACTATTCACTTCCTCCATCATTTCCTTCTTCTCTTCAACAACCTCCGAATAACTAACCCATCTCTCTTCACTCCCTTCATCACTTCTCTTCCTCATCGCCTTCCTAACTAACCCCTCCATCGCCGGACACCTCATCACCGACAGCGATTCCTCCCCTGAAGTTGCCGCCGTTAACGTTGTCGAATCGTCTTCTAAAAGACCGTTTAACGTTGCTCCATCGTCGGAGGTGAAGAGTAACGCTACGTTGTTTTCTTCTTGCATGTCGGTTTCTGAGTGTAGAGGGAACAGATGATTCAGTTGAGGTTCCTGTTGTTGTTTTGTTGTTTTTTTGGGTTTGTTGTTTTGGTTTTGGGATAGTTGTAGACGGAGACTTAGAAACTTTGGTTTTCTTGTTTTTGTTCTGTTTCTACGTCGGTGAGGTTTAAGAGAAGAGGAAGAAGATGAAGAAGTAGAAGATGTAGAAATTGAATCTTTATTGGTTTGTTTTTTCTTCTTCTTCATAGTAACCGATTTTGTTTTTGTTGGAGGAGTACTATTCTTGTTGCACATCACTCACACTGTGTGTACAAAGCTATAGCTAGTTGATAAATTATCTTTGTAGTTAGTGAAACAATGTGCACATGAATAACAAACAGGTTATTTTTATTTTCTGTGTAAGGTGAGAATGGAAGAGAGTAGAATGATGGAGAGGAGGAGAAAAGTGAGGAAAAAGGTTGTGACTTTTGTTGGGAGGGACACTGACTTGTGAAATCATGATGTGATGTATGGCCTATTTGACACGTGTTATGTGGTGATTGGTTGAAATAGTGGATTCCATTGTTATCTGGATTTCGTTTTTGGAAGAGATGAGGTGATAAATTGGGTTAAAAAGTTTCGGCATTCGCTCCATAAAACTCTCTTCTTTCCTCCTTTCGTTAAATGATTTATTTAAAAGGACAATGTTTATAAATAATTTTTATTTTATTTTAGATTTAATATTATTAAATATTTAAATTTTATTTTTTTAAATTAGTTTGAAATAAATTTTTTTTTAATTTTAATTAAAATTTTATTTTTTAATTATGATAATAATTTATATAATTATTAAAGTTAAAATTAAATAGATAATGATACAAAAATTCTTAATTTAGTCAACTTTACCTAGATATTATAGTAATTTTTACGTGTCTAAATTAGAGAAAATTATTGATCAAAATATTTATAGTATCGATACACTATACTAATTTTGAGAAAATTTATCTTTATTTATTAATTTTGTTTTGGTTTGATTGATGAGTTATGCTAACAAATATTTTAAAGATATTTGTTAATGAATAAAAAAAATACTAATTTTGTCTTAAGGGCATCTCCGATGATCATTTTCTTCATAACCCATTTTGAGTTTCATATACCACAAACAAGTGGTCCTATATGCCATATTATACTTTAGACAGCTCTTACACATTTTGCTTCAATGTTAACAAAATATGTATTTCTTAAGCAACTTACACTTTTATATATTTTTTTTTATTAGCACTATAGTGTCTCAAATTAAAATATTTATTTATTTTAATAAAATGTTAAAATATAATAAAACTAAATATGTAAATATAATCAGAAATATAAAACGATAAATTAAAAATGATAAAAGAATACATAAATCGCACCTCATACTTCTTTGCTATAGCAAGACTCCGTGATTGCCCCAAAAATCTCTTCAAAGCCTAATCTCTCTCCTATTTCTCAAACCATATACTAGTTTCTTTCACAACACCACAAACTCATACACACACCACACACCTTTGTTTAAGGTTCAATCTTTTATTTGTCTATATCCTCATAGCACGTCTTCTCTTTTTCTCAAAATCCATATCAAGTAAAACTCAAATCAACTTGAACCCAAATCTCCATTTTAGAGTCAAATGAATAAGGGTGTCGTACGTACATCAAAGTAAGATTGACATGCAACAATTTTGATGAAAGAAACAAAGATTCAAAAGAATAGTTTTTGATTTGTAGTTTGTATTTTTTATGTGATTTTTTGTTTATGTGATATTTGGGTAAGGGTTGTGCTTCATATTTTTTTGGTTGATCATCTTCATAAGAGAATATTTTTGTTGCATCCTCTGATAAATAGAGAAGAAAAATGAAGAAAACAAGGCAATGCTCTGAAAAACCTATTAAAGTTGTGTCTGACTCTGATAAAAAAAAGCAAATAATGCGCCTTTGATGAATTTGATAATATAAGCTCACTTTGATACTTTTGTGTCTGATAATTCTAGCAAACCAGTTGATCATCTAGTCAATGCATCAAGTCAACACTCTGACAAAGTCAACACTATGATAAAATCAACCTTCTTAAGTCAAACATCTGAGCTCAAAACTTTAAATAAATCAACATCTCAACATCCTCTGATCATCAAAGTTGGACTTATCATTTTGCTTAAGAAAATGTATGACATCCTTTGAAAATGTCATCCTTTGGTATTCATGTCATTTCCATCAAGATATGTTGAATCAATTATGAAGAAAAATTTGTACAAGTTTTTAATGTTGATTCAAGATAGTTGAATATTCGATACGAGTCATTATTTTACATGCTATTTTTAGTAACAATCAAAAACCCTATTAACAACTCATGAAAATTCTTGTATTAGCTCTAAGTGCTGAGAAACCTAAAACGCATTATGAGAGCATACTTTGTAAACATTCTCTTGTGAGAGTTTTCTTACATAAAACCATCTTAAATACTCTTTTTAATTTAGGCCAGTAATGTCTACTTCCCTCAACTTATTGATTGTACTAAGCTAAAAGGTTGAGAAGATTTGAACACAGTATGTTTGACTAGAAGTTGTTTAATAGAAGTGTGATACTTTTGGTGATTAGTGGATTAAATCGTTCATGTTGAAATGACTGGACATAGTTATCTTGTTGGTGGCGAACCATGATAAATTAGTTTGTGGAGGCTCTCTTTATCCTCTTACTTGTTTTGCTTTATCAAATTATGTTTCATCATTTGTTTAAAAAGTTTTTAAAACGTTAAAAACACAATTGAAACCTCCCATTTCTTGTGTTTTTCTCTCTTCAATTGGCATTAGAGCTCAGTTTCAAGGTTGAGCACTTAACCGTGCTTGAGTAAAGATCATATGTTTTCTCTATTATGACTAACTCTGGCGATGAAGTAATAGGTTGAAATGTTAACAAACCTTCTTTGTTTGATGTGGAAACATCTGAATACTGGAAGGATAGGTAGACAAGTTTATACTATGGGACATAGTCGAAGATTGCTATG
This sequence comes from Cicer arietinum, assembly GCF_000331145.2. Lineage (NCBI taxonomy): Eukaryota > Viridiplantae > Streptophyta > Magnoliopsida > Fabales > Fabaceae > Cicer > Cicer arietinum. Next base: position 38,729,497 of record NC_021162.2, on the reverse strand, counting down.
AAGGTCTCAAAGATTTTGCTGGTGTTGAAATATTCATAAAAGAACACAACGCTAATCAAAAGAAACAATACAAGATACATCATAAAGAAATGACTTTTATGATGAACGTTATAATTTTCAAAGAGTTTGAGAAATGCAACAATAAAGAACCAACAAGAAGCATTTCTGATGTCTTGATCCTCAACTATGGAAGAGAATGAAGATATTGAAAAAATGTTCTCTAGATTTCAAAACGTAGTCTCTAGATTAAAAGTTACCAAAAGACCTAAGTTACTACTGATCATGTTAAGAAGAACCTCAAAAGTCTACCTAGCGAGTGCAGACCAAAAGTCACAATGTTTCAAGAGGCTAAAGACCTTAACAAATTGCCTTTGGAAGAGCTAATGAGTTCACTCGGACCCATGAGATTGAACTAGTTGAAGATAAACCTAAGAAGAAAATATTTTTTTATGAATGCAAAGTGCCATGACATTTCAAATTAGAGTGTCTTAAAGGAAAGGCTTCAGTGCAAAGAAAAATGGTTTGATGGCTACCTGGGATCACTCTAATGAAGATTAAGAGCAGGAAAACATGGCTTTGATGGAAGATATTTACTCTAACTCTAACTTTGACTTTGACAATTAATCTGTTGATGCAAAAATTGAGAAAAGTATGATTCGTTTGAAAAAGATTTTGTAAACATAAAAAGAGAAAATCAGACTTTAAAGTATAATGTTTCAAAGACCTCGGGCAAAATGTTTATAATTTTGTTAAGTATGAAAAAACCTTTCAACATTTTTTTACAAATGGCATATACATAAGCAAACAAGCCTCCATGATCTATGGTGTTAGCAGAAACAATAGAAGATATCTTTAGCAACAAATATGAAATCTAAGTTGTGGTAGTTGGACACTAGATGCTCACGACACATGACAAAATAAAAGTCTATGTTCCAAAACTTGATCATCGAGGAATGAGGATTTGTAAGATTTGAACGAAATTAGAAGGGTAAGATAATAGGTTGTGGCACAATAGATAATGGTTCTCTTTCCTATATTAAAAATATTTTATTTGTTAAAGAACTAATGCATAACCTACTGAGCATAAGTCAATCAAGTGACAATGGTTATGATGTTTTCTTCCATGAAAAGTCTTGTAAGGATATTAGTAAAACAATATTTACTAGTCATAGGAAAAACAATAGTTAGAAAATAAATTTACTAGCTAGAAGAAAAATAATATTTAGAAAATAAATTTATCAGATTTAGAAAACAAGAAGTGAAGTGTCTTGTGTTATTGAATGAAAAACAACTAATCTGACACAAAAGGATGGCCCATGCCAACTTAAGATTAATCTCAAAGTTGAAAAGAGTCAACCTAGTCACACGTTTACCAAATCTGAAATATGAATCAGATGTTCTTTGTGAGGCATGTTATAAAGGGAAAGAAAAAAAACCATCTTTTTCTTCAAAGAATGTTGTTTCCACTTCTAAACGACTTGAACTTTTGCACATTGATTTATTTTGTCCCGTAAGGGCTTCCTTTGTTAGTCGTAAAAAGTATGAACTCATTATTATTGAAGACTATTCTCGATGGGCATGGGTAAAGTTTTTTGTTTTTTTAATACTAGGATCATTCACATAAAGTTTTCACTACCTTCTACAAACAAGTGCAAAATGATAAACACTTTGAGTATTTTTCTCTAGCCTCTCCATGTTTTCATCCCCAGAACCTTCTTCAACATTATGTCATCCTACCGTTGAAGTTCACACGGGTCATTGGACCTTTTCAGGTACCTCTTACGTGTGAGAGGGTTGTTGCCACTATCGGGTTGATTTATATTAGTTCTAGTTTGTGTTTGAATTGACACAAAATATGTGATTAGGATTCTAACTCTCATTGAGAACATGTTTACATATTAAGTCTGTATCAATACAAATGTGTGAGAACACTTTGACTGATTTACATAAACTCTAATGACTCTCTATGAGAGGATAATTCACTCATTCTATTAGTTTGATGTGTTCTTGGCTTTTTCATATTTTCTTCTTAACACGTAGCCTTTTTCATTTTCTCTCACACATAATCTCTCTCACTCACATGTAAAGGACTGAGTGATTTCATCTTAATTATAGAGATCACATGTCCATTGAGAATTTTACCGTTGGAGATCTTCAATCACCATTTAAGGCAAACTAGTCTTTAATAAGGGCCCGTGGATATCTCCATGAATGATTCCGCGTATCTTGGTATTTAGTACAGAGAATTAGAGAATACAATGATAAAATCAAACCTTAAAGACTTTTAGACACGTAGCAGATTCAACATGTTTGTTAGAGAATGTGAAATTGCTTTGTCTTCTTTGGAGTGTTGTGAACCGTTGTTGCACATAGGTCAAATACAATTGATAAAATGTAAATAGAGGTAATAACTCGAGTCGTTTTGCAAGGACTTCTGATATAATAATATTAATCAAATTGAAAGTTGAAATTAGAAAGGGGAGTTTTTTTAGATTTTTGTTTTAACAGATGAGCAAAACGATTAATCCACTTATTCGAGTTTCAAACCTATCACATATTCTATCAATGAGTTTAATTTCTAATTTGTGATTCTATTCTTATTTGACAATAGAATTGATCAAACAAGCATAATCAATCCTATGTGAATTCGATTTCTTTGACTAGATTAAGCATCACAATCATCAAAATATTACAATTAGCGATCAAGCATCGCAAAATTATAATTCAATGAAATTAGAAACGGAAACCAAATTTTGTGAAATGAATTTAATCGATCCTATTGAAATTCAATCTAAGCAATTAGAATATCAATATAATCAAATAAACAGAGATAGAATCATGAAGCGAAATTGGCAGTGTAACCTGAATCTCAAGGTGTTGATGAAACTTTGAACTCGTGGATTAATCTTATAAAATTAGTCTTCCATGAAATTAAAATAAAAAGTGTTTATTTCTTGTAGCAATCTGAATCCTCAAATTTTTATACCGTGAAAAGAAACAAAACTGCCAATATATAGTACTTGATATTGGGCTTTAAGGTTTAGGGTTTAAAAATAAGTGACCCGCTATTTAAAATTATTACAAAAGTCCAGATTACGAAATCTGCAATTTAGGCCCAGTAAAGTTCGGTATTAGGTTTTTATTCCAACACAAAAGTTGTAGCTCTGATGTTTAGCTTTCCAACGCCTGCACGTATGCACCAATCCAATATCCAGAGCTCAAGTTATGACCTACAGAGCGAGTAAGGGTCAAAATGCAAATAATAAAATTATAATTCAATTTCGACCCAAAGTTTAGAAACAAACTAAAAAATTATTCTAAGCTATAAAGAGCTTTTAAAATACCAAATTAAAAAGCTAAAAATATGTGTCCAAATGTTATGATCATGTTGACTTCAATCACAACATTGACTTTTTCAAAGGATACATAATAACTTAGAGTCAGAAGATCATATGCTTGATGTGATAATCAAAGGAAGAGGCAGTTACTTGCTTGTAACACTTATCAAAGGTAGAGGTAGATTATTGTTTTTCATGCTTATTAGAGGCATAGAAACATAACATGTGTTAAATTCATTTGAGGCAATTTAACTACAATATTGCTTGCATTTCTAGAGGCAACTGAGTGAAAACGTTGCTTGCATGTCATACTTAGTGAAACGCAGCAAGCCAAAGTCCATATGTTAGAGGATATATCTTATATTGAGTCACATGCTTTGCTGCACTTGTTTTTGTAGTATTTCTTTTCCTGTATTTTAACTATCTCCATTAGTAGATTTATAATATACTTATAATATATGCTACTTTAGAATAGATAGTTATTAATACATGTCTTGCCTTTAATATGCACACTTAGCATACATCGTTAGGGATAATTGTTTTTTATTTGTTTATTTTTGTTATCATCAAAACATCAATTAGAGGATTGTAGTTGAAACCACTTTTGCATTAACAATCTACCCCTTTTTTATGATGACAATTAGCTATATAATTAATGAACAATTTTCCTTTACCAAATAAGGTTTTAAAATAGAGCTGCCCCTGAATGTGATACTCAACAAATAAATTGACTCAATGATTGTTTGATATTCTAAAAGAAAATATCACATCATTATTTTGGGTTTCTTTAAGCGTTTCTAACGTTATAAAGTGATTTAAGTGTTTCTAATGTTATAAAGCGATTTTATTTTTGACACACTTGAGGGTAAAGAGTGCACAAAGATATCATGAAAGGATGTAGATGAATGGTGAATTTAAACGTCATGAAACATACGGATGATCGGCATAAGTAAATTTAAATGAAAGCTTAAACGAAAAAAAAGTAAAAGTAAAGAATGAGTAATTAATTAAAAAAAATAGAATTACAACACATACAAAAACACAAGGAAAATCTGCTCTAAGACATAGGTTCTAGAGACATCTAAGGACACACCTTAAGAGTTCAACTGCTTCCTCCATTTGACATCTGAAAAGTTTCAACTTGTGGTCGACTTCTTGTAGAGCAATAAGAGCTTCTAGTTGTTTAAGAAGAATGTCACTCACCATCTAGGCCACTTAAGATGATGAGATTTCCTTCTTCTCGGGAAAGGAAGGTGACTTCCTTTTCTTACTAGAAGATGAACCAACATCCATAGAAGAAAAATTGAGGAGCGGAGAACGAAGATGAACGCTGCTAGAAACACAAAGACATAGAGAAGATTGAGAAGATACAAGTAAGGAGGAACGAAAAAATTTGAGGAATAAGTAGCCAGTTTTCTCAAGAACTTAAACATTTTTGGAAAAGGAGACATAATGATGAGAGCTTGGGAAAACAAAGATTTAAATAGAGTGTGACATATACTTTTGGACATGTGGGTCAGTTTAAAGGTACGAGGCAAAAATCGGAGGGCAATTAAGAGTTATGCTTGAAGGAGGGGAAAATAAATTTTTTTAAAGAATAAATGTAGGAGAAAAAAATGAGGACAGGAAGAGTAATTTTGAAAGTTAGAGGAGATGAGGAGAATACAAAAGAAGAATAGAAGAACGATCAAAACAGAAGGTAAAACCATAAGGTTTAAATTTTTTATTCAATTCATAACTCACATTAAACTTTTAACACGTACAAATTTCATTACAACTGCAATACTTGTTACAAAAAGGTTAAAGGAAATTTTAGTCCTAAGGTTTTTCTAAGATTGTCTAGACCAAATCCATTAATTTATATTACATATTAGGTTTGGATCACCAATTCCTAATACATAAATAAACTAAGTTCCTTTATTTTACATCTTCAGTAAAGTCTTCCGTCTTTGAACTTTAATCTTATTCAGTGATGACGAAGTCTTTCATATTCAGGAACCTACCTTCTAACTTGTCAAATGTAACCAAAGAAAAGAAGATAATGCGATCTTCCCTTTTCTCTAATCATTTTGACTTGTTTGTGGGGCTTTTTCTAAATACAAAGTTGGATATATGATTTTTCAAAGATATATCTTTCATAAAATTTTAGGTGCTCCAAACTTTCTTCGTTATTACTTTTAGATTTCCATCCAATCTAGAGGATTTGAAAAGAAATGGGGCACAAGCCTTTCAATGCTCTTTTTCTCGCTTCCAGCTTGTATTCAAGGTACTTGGTGAAAGAATGAGACATTGATACCCAAGGGTTCCACATGTGAACCTTTGTATGCATTTTGTGAACCTTCTTGTATAATCCATCTTGTTGATTGTAGTTCACAGATATAACAGATTCAGGATTTCTGAACATTTCACCATTCAGGTTGAGCGATTCATGTTTTAAAAAAATTCTGAAGTGTTTCTAAGAGTACAAAGTAAGAAGAAGTTCTTTTAGAAAGATGAAGACTTAATAAAGAAAAAGATATAGATCTAGTTTTTCCTAGAAGGTTTAAGATTAGGAACGTTTTGATAAAAAATTTTGGGATAAAAAGGCTTATGTAGAAAGGGATGATTTTGAAAAATGCTGGAGGAGAGAGAGGTTTAAATAAGCATAGATTAGAAATTAAAAACATAGATCTTAACGAAAGTGATCATGGAACAAAAATAAATAAATAAAAAATGATAAGAACGAAGACATTACAACACAGACCCAGACTAAAGTGACAACACATACACACAATATGATAGATAAGAAAACATTGGCACACAAAACGAGAACATATAAGGTACGACAAACAAGTGCACATAAAAATAACGAAATAAAGTACAAGATACATGACTACAGACGAAGGTAATTTAACAATTGTTCTTTCACATGTTTTACCAGAGTTGGTTGGACTTTTCTATTAGATGATATTCTAACTAGAGACAAAGTTGTCTTGGTTCCGATCTTCCTTTCGAATCAGCAGATGCAATCATTTGTTCTAGTGCTTTGATTTCACATATATATGTCTCAAATGATGAGTTAAGAACACAAAACACCAAAGGTGTAACACCCCGATTTTTAACAGCGCGAGTGTATTTTTTTTTTACAAAACAAATTCATAAAACGAAGAAATAAAGAAGGAAATACTTTTGGATAAATATTTAAGTCATAACATAACGACAAAGTCAACAAATATTTACAAGCAGCGAAATAGTTTTTGAAATAAAAATCCAAAGTATTCAAACATCAAAATACATCGGGGCTATGAGGCCTATCAGACATAGCTCATACCCCTGGAGTATTCTCGACAGACACTTGTACAAAAATATTGCCCCAAGAATTTTAACTTCCCCACGTCGCATAAAAAAAATGGTACAAGGACCCATCAAAATAAAAGTCAAGCTGACAATATGAAGTATAGGTACAGTCTTTCAAATTGAAATAAATACATCCACAAAAGAAAGACAACTAAACCCTATACAACCCTCTAATCTGATCATGCTACAAAAAGCTATACAACCTGAGTGATCTCCACGCGCCCCGCAAGATCCTTCTGACATAGCTTCGGTCAGGTATGACTAACTACTTTCACATCTCCAGAGTACTAACCGATAGGATGATCCTTGTTCTCATATGAGGGCAAAGCCCAGATTAAAGGTCACCAACCGAAATTAACAAATATCACATAGCAAAATTCTTATATTTTCAAATGCTCAAAAGAACCTTTTGTCTTAGCATACTCCTCGAAAGGGTTTTTATATGTCCAAAAAAATGCATGAACAATGTTGAAAAATGAAGTTTTAACAAACTACACTGTTGTAGTCGAATACAACTGAGAAAATGCAGATTTTCAGTTCTAATATGGCTTGGATCAATCAACACTTCAAACAATAATATTATCAATTATGAACAGATAATTAACACCAAATTAATCTCCACAAATTCACACCTCAATTACACATCGAATATTCATAACATCAATTATGAACACATAAGTACATCAAAACTTAATCAACCCAACTGCACACCTCTAAGCAATTACGACAAATCAAAACAACAACCGAATATGTATATACAATCATCATAGTATAACAAACACGACTCGCGTGTCAAGCACCCTAATGCAATGCGTATATGCCAAAATGCATGAATCGAGAATTCCAAACCAAAACCCTCCTCGAAGGGCGCAAATCATAATTGTACAGCCTCTCACAGACCAATACTAATTACCAAGGTGCAATCTCTCACGGATCAACACGATTTACTAGCGTGCAGTCTCTCACAGACCAGCACGACAAACAAGAGTGCAATCGCTCACATACCAGCACATTCTAGGAGTGCAATCTCTCACAGATCAGCACGACGCGACAATCCCCGCAAAGATAAGATGAACCAACAATTCACATGGCATCATCCCGTGGTCCATCATGGTCACCACTATCCCCATGGCCCCATCGCGGTCCCCATGTATTATGAAATGCATGAGCATACTCTAACTCTTTTTTTCACCATAATCATTAAGTAAATGCAGCTATTAAAAGATTCCTCATTTTTAATACTCATTTAACATTAATAATTTTTCAAATACAACACAGAGCATACTCAAACATATTTATTCACACCAATTTCAATTTCCACAAACACACATAAATCACATTTCTAAATTCAATTCACACATAAATTGAACTAAATTCATTTTCCACCAAACCACACATAAATTGAATTAAATTCTTTTTCACAAATCCACACATAAATTTTTTCTCAAAAATTCATAATATTAATTATGAACACCTCAATTTCACCAAACACGAGTCACTATAATTTTCAAACATTAATCACCCATATTCAATCTCCAAAATTTTCAACCATAAATCACCACAACAACATTAATATATCAGAGTTCTCCCCACCGCTAACTCGGTGCCAACGGTCTCGATTCCTTTTCGAGACTCAAGGAGCTAACTACATAAACATGAATATTTATAACAATTTGTTCACAATAAAACTAATCCAAACACAACAAAATTCCTAAAATTAAATATTTCTCACACACCAAACTTTTAAAATCAAATAATCTATATTATTTACTTAAACTAAATAAAACAAATATTGTCCAAATTTCACATTCACATACTCGACTATTAAAGCACCGAAGTTTTTGAGTTAATAAAATACTCTAAATTTTTTTCTCTTTTTAAACTCAGTTCAAGAGTAATTAAAAGAGTAACATTTTAAACTCTAACCATTGTTAATTTCAATCTATCTTTTTGCTCAAACTCTTTAACATAGTTAAAATTTGAACTTTTTACAACTTTAACAACTCTAAATTTTTCGTAAAATTTCAACTTCAGTTCAAACTCATTTATGTGAAAATAACTCTTTACGTTACTCAAACACATCAAATTTAATCACTACACATATAAATTCATTTTCTACAAATCCACACATCAAATACATCAAATTTCTTTCCCACAAAATCACAAATAATGTCCTAAATGAAAATTAAAAGTTTGGAAGGAGCCCTTACCTTAACTTTAGCTCTAACACGCGATTACAGTACCTTAATTAATTTCGGTAAAATTTAAGTTCGTGACGTCGCGTCGAAAACTAGATCACTAGCACCGCAGCGTGGCAATGAGCAACTTTCTCTTATGTCACTTCTCGAATGGAAGCTTAGATCTAGTAAATAAATGGGAGTTTGTGTTTTATGGTTTTAGTTTGGTTTTTGGAAAACAAAGGAAAGAAGGAGAAGAAGATTCACGAGGCCTTGCTTTCTGTTTCTCTGTCTGTTTCCTTGCTTTCTTATCTATATATATATATATACACTACTTTATATATATATATATATATTTAAACTAATAATATATATATATATATATATATATTATTAGTTTAAATCTCTTAATATGACTGTTTGCTTAACGTTTTGTTTTGAAAATCATTAAGTTAAATCGGTATTAAGAACGGGGAATCTCTTAATGACTTATTTAATTAATGTTGTTTGAAGGTCGTTTAAGTTAAATGGGTATTAAAAATGGGGAATCTTTTAATATCTGCATTTGCTTAACGATTGTTGTGAATGGGGTCTGTGTATGCTCATGCATTTCATTTGGTAAATTGTGTCGACCCGTGATAGGTGACACCTTGGTAAACTGTGCTGACCCGTGATAGGTGGTACGTTTACGATTTACGTTTTTGGTAAATTGTGTTGACCCGTGATAGGTGACACCTTGGTAAACTGTGCTGACCCGTGATAGGTGGTACGTTTACGATTTACGTTTTTGGTAAATTGTGTTGACCCGTGATAGGTGACACCTTGGTAAACTGTGCTGACCCGTGATAGGTGGTACGTTTACGATTTACGTTTTTGGTAAATTGTGTTGACCCGTGATAGGTGACACCTTGGTAAACTGTACTGACCCGTGATAGGTGGTACGTTTACGATTTACGTTTTTGGTAAATTGTGTTGACCCGTGATAGGTGACACCTTGGTAAACTGTACTGACCCGTGATAGGTGGTACGTTTACGATTTACGTTTTTGGTAAATTGTGTTGACCCGTGATAGGTGACACCTTGGTAAACTGTGCTGACCCGTGATAGGTGGTACGTTTACGATTTACGTTTTTGGTAAATTGTGTTGACCCGTGATAGGTGACACCTTGGTAAACTGTGCTGACCCGTGATAGGTGGTACGTTTACGATTTACGTTTTTGGTAAATTGTGTTGACCCGTGATAGGTGACACCTTGGTAAACTGTGCTGACCCGTGATAGGTGGTACGTTTACGATTTACGTTTTTGGTAAATTGTGTTGACCCGTGATAGGTGACACCTTGGTAAACTGTGCTGACCCGTGATAGGTGGTACGTTTACGATTTACGTTTTTGGTAAATTGTGTTGACCCGTGATAGGTGACACCTTGGTAAACTGTACTGACCCGTGATAGGTTGTACGTTTACGATTTACTATTTAGTAATTCGTGTTGACCCGTGATAGGTGACACCTTGGTAAACTGTGCTGACCCGTGATAGGTGGTACGTTTACGATTTACGTTTTTGGTAAATTGTGTTGACCCGTGATAGGTGACACCTTGGTAAACTGTGCTGACCCGTGATAGGTGGTACGTTTACGATTTACGTTTTTGGTAAATTGTGTTGACCCGTGATAGGTGACACCTTGGTAAACTGTACTGACCCGTGATAGGTGGTACGTTTACGATTTACGTTTTTAGTAAATTGTGCTGACCCGTGATAGGTGGCACCTCGGTAAACAGTACTGGTCTGTGATAGGCGGTACGTTTACGATTTACGCTTTTTCTTTTAGTAAATCGTGTTGACCCATGATAGGTGACACCTCGGTAAACTGTACTGACCCGTGATAGGTGGTACGTTTATGATTTACGCATTTTAGTAAATCGTGCTGACCCGTGATAGGTGGCACCTCGGTAATTGGTACTTTGGCCTGCGATAGGCGGTACAATTATGATTTACGGCCCTTCGAGAAGGGTTTTAATTTGGAATTCCGAGTCCATGCATTTTGGCATATATGCATTGCATTAGGGTGCTTGGCACGCGAGTTGTATTTGATTTGAGTTTATGATTGAGTGATTTGAATTTGAGTTGTCGTGGTAATTACGTTGAAATTGCTAAGTGTTATGTGTTGGTCATTGGGTGTAAGTATGATGGTTATCGAGATCCCATTTTCCGTGGTAATCGCGTAGGAACTGCTAAGTGTTAGGTTGTGGACTTGATTAGGAATGACTTGAGTTAATTCATGAATTTTTGGAAAACTGTACTTATACTAATATTGTCAGTTTGACATCTTATTTGAATGGTTTGCATGTACCATTTGTTGTTGTGTAAATGTTTTGGATTTATAATTGGAGAAACTTTTCCGCTGCTTGTAAATTATAATGACTCAATTATTTATCCAAAGGCATTTCCTGATTTAATTCTTTGTTTGTTGTTAATTACTTTAAAAAAAAAAATATATACCCTCGCTTTGAAAAACGGGGTGTTACATTGTGGTATCAGAGCATAGGTTTGGTTTTCCTTGGGGGCTGTGGAACCTTGGTTATAGATTGTAGGTCGACCTATAGGTTAGGAGTTGTTATCTGATCATGTGTTGGTTTAGGTGACCTGAGTTGTCAAGTCCAATATGATTATTATGTGTTGTTATAGTCGGGCGTTAGTTGGAATTATTTGAAGTAGTGTTAAGACTCTACTTGATGATGGTAAATAGGAAACCATGCCGCCAAGAAGGAATGACGCTCCGAGAGCCAACGCTAATAGGAATGATCAAATGGCGGAGGCTATGAATAACATGGCTGCTTCTGTTGCTGCACAGACTGCTGCCAAGACTCAACAGGATCTTGAAAAGAGGGGAAGAGTGATCCGTGCTGCAGAGTCAAGAGGGTTAGAAGACTTCCGTCGTTACAATCCTCCTAAGTTTAAGGGGGATGAGAATTCAGAGAAGGCGGATCAATGGATCCAAGAAGTGGAGAAGATCTTTGAAATGATAAATTGTCAAGCGGGAGTGAAGGTCAGCTATGCCACTTATATGCTGTTGGGGGATGCTGAGTACTGGTGGAGGAGTGCAAGGTTATTGATGGGAGCAGCCCACGAGGAGGTGAACTGGGAATCGTTCAAAAGGAAGTTTTTAGACAAATACTTCCCGATGAGTACCAGGACTAAACTGGGCGATGATTTTCTGAAACTTCACCAGGGAAGCATGACCGTGGGCGAATATGCAGCTAAGTTTGAATCGCTATCGAGGCATTTCAGGTTCTTCCGTGAAGAAATTGATGAACCGTTCATGTGTCATCGTTTCCAAGACGGACTGAAGTATGAGATTCAAGACTCCGTCTTACCCTTGGGAATTCAATGTTTCCAAGCCCTTGTGGAAAAATGTAGGGAAGTTGAGGATATGAAGAATAAGAGAGTTGTATTCGAATACAGACATGCTGTTTTTGCCACTGACTTACTGTGTAGTCGAATACAGACTGCTGTATTCGAATACATTTTGCTACTGACTTGCTGTGTAGTCGAATACAGACTGTTGTATTCGAATACAGACATGCTGTTTTTGCCACTGACTTACTGTGTAGTCGAATACAGACTGCTGTATTCGAATACATTTTGCTACTGACTTGCTGTGTAGTCGAATACAGACTGTTGTATTCGAATACAGACATGCTGTTTTTGCCACTGACTTACTGTGTAGTCGAATACAGACTGCTGTATTCGAATACATTTTGCTACTGACTTGCTGTGTAGTCGAATACAGACTGTTGTATTCGAATACAGACATGCTGTTTTTGCCACTGACTTACTGTGTAGTCGAATACAGACTGCTGTATTCGAATACATTTTGCTACTGACTTGCTGTGTAGTCGAATACAGACTGTTGTATTCGAATACAGACATGCTGTTTTTGCCACTGACTTACTGTGTAGTCGAATACAGACTGCTGTATTCGAATACATTTTGCTACTGACTTGCTGTGTAGTCGAATACAGACTGTTGTATTCGAATACAGACATGCTGTTTTTGCCACTGACTTACTGTGTAGTCGAATACAGACTGCTGTATTCGAATACATTTTGCTACTGACTTGCTGTGTAGTCGAATACAGACTGTTGTATTCGAATACAGACATGCTGTTTTTGCCACTGACTTACTGTGTAGTCGAATACAGACTGCTGTATTCGAATACATTTTGCTACTGACTTGCTGTGTAGTCGAATACAGACTGTTGTATTCGAATACAGACATGCTGTTTTTGCCACTGACTTACTGTGTAGTCGAATACAGACTGCTGTATTCGAATACATTTTGCTACTGACTTGCTGTGTAGTCGAATACAGACTGTTGTATTCGAATACAGACATGCTGTTTTTGCCACTGACTTACTGTGTAGTCGAATACAGACTGCTGTATTCGAATACATTTTGCTACTGACTTGCTGTGTAGTCGAATACAGACTGTTGTATTCGAATACAGACATGCTGTTTTTGCCACTGACTTACTGTGTAGTCGAATACAGACTGCTGTATTCGAATACATTTTGCTACTGACTTGCTGTGTAGTCGAATACAGACTGTTGTATTCGAATACAGACATGCTGTTTTTGCCACTGACTTACTGTGTAGTCGAATACAGACTGCTGTATTCGAATACATTTTGCTACTGACTTGCTGTGTAGTCGAATACAGACTGTTGTATTCGAATACAGACATGCTGTTTTTGCCACTGACTTACTGTGTAGTCGAATACAGACTGCTGTATTCGAATACATTTTGCTACTGACTTGCTGTGTAGTCGAATACAGACTGTTGTATTCGAATACAGACATGCTGTTTTTGCCACTGACTTACTGTGTAGTCGAATACAGACTGCTGTATTCGAATACATTTTGCTACTGACTTGCTGTGTAGTCGAATACAGACTGTTGTATTCGAATACAGACATGCTGTTTTTGCCACTGACTTACTGTGTAGTCGAATACAGACTGCTGTATTCGAATACATTTTGCTACTGACTTGCTGTGTAGTCGAATACAGACTGTTGTATTCGAATACAGACATGCTGTTTTTGCCACTGACTTACTGTGTAGTCGAATACAGACTGCTGTATTCGAATACATTTTGCTACTGACTTGCTGTGTAGTCGAATACAGACTGTTGTATTCGAATACAGACATGCTGTTTTTGCCACTGACTTACTGTGTAGTCGAATACAGACTGCTGTATTCGAATACATTTTGCTACTGACTTGCTGTGTAGTCGAATACAGACTGTTGTATTCGAATACAGACATGCTGTTTTTGCCACTGACTTACTGTGTAGTCGAATACAGACTGCTGTATTCGAATACATTTTGCTACTGACTTGCTGTGTAGTCGAATACAGACTGTTGTATTCGAATACAGACATGCTGTTTTTGCCACTGACTTACTGTGTAGTCGAATACAGACTGCTGTATTCGAATACATTTTGCTACTGACTTGCTGTGTAGTCGAATACAGACTGTTGTATTCGAATACAGACATGCTGTTTTTGCCACTGACTTACTGTGTAGTCGAATACAGACTGCTGTATTCGAATACATTTTGCTACTGACTTGCTGTGTAGTCGAATACAGACTGTTGTATTCGAATACAGACATGCTGTTTTTGCCACTGACTTACTGTGTAGTCGAATACAGACTGCTGTATTCGAATACATTTTGCTACTGACTTGCTGTGTAGTCGAATACAGACTGTTGTATTCGAATACAGACATGCTGTTTTTGCCACTGACTTACTGTGTAGTCGAATACAGACTGCTGTATTCGAATACATTTTGCTACTGACTTGCTGTGTAGTCGAATACAGACTGTTGTATTCGAATACAGACATGCTGTTTTTGCCACTGACTTACTGTGTAGTCGAATACAGACTGCTGTATTCGAATACATTTTGCTACTGACTTGCTGTGTAGTCGAATACAGACTGTTGTATTCGAATACAGACATGCTGTTTTTGCCACTGACTTACTGTGTAGTCGAATACAGACTGCTGTATTCGAATACATTTTGCTACTGACTTGCTGTGTAGTCGAATACAGACTGTTGTATTCGAATACAGACATGCTGTTTTTGCCACTGACTTACTGTGTAGTCGAATACAGACTGCTGTATTCGAATACATTTTGCTACTGACTTGCTGTGTAGTCGAATACAGACTGTTGTATTCGAATACAGACATGCTGTTTTTGCCACTGACTTACTGTGTAGTCGAATACAGACTGCTGTATTCGAATACATTTTGCTACTGACTTGCTGTGTAGTCGAATACAGACTGTTGTATTCGAATACAGACATGCTGTTTTTGCCACTGACTTACTGTGTAGTCGAATACAGACTGCTGTATTCGAATACATTTTGCTACTGACTTGCTGTGTAGTCGAATACAGACTGTTGTATTCGAATACAGACATGCTGTTTTTGCCACTGACTTACTGTGTAGTCGAATACAGACTGCTGTATTCGAATACATTTTGCTACTGACTTGCTGTGTAGTCGAATACAGACTGTTGTATTCGAATACAGACATGCTGTTTTTGCCACTGACTTACTGTGTAGTCGAATACAGACTGCTGTATTCGAATACATTTTGCTACTGACTTGCTGTGTAGTCGAATACAGACTGTTGTATTCGAATACAGACATGCTGTTTTTGCCACTGACTTACTGTGTAGTCGAATACAGACTGCTGTATTCGAATACATTTTGCTACTGACTTGCTGTGTAGTCGAATACAGACTGTTGTATTCGAATACAGACATGCTGTTTTTGCCACTGACTTACTGTGTAGTCGAATACAGACTGCTGTATTCGAATACATTTTGCTACTGACTTGCTGTGTAGTCGAATACAGACTGTTGTATTCGAATACAGACATGCTGTTTTTGCCACTGACTTACTGTGTAGTCGAATACAGACTGCTGTATTCGAATACATTTTGCTACTGACTTGCTGTGTAGTCGAATACAGACTGTTGTATTCGAATACAGACATGCTGTTTTTGCCACTGACTTACTGTGTAGTCGAATACAGACTGCTGTATTCGAATACATTTTGCTACTGACTTGCTGTGTAGTCGAATACAGACTGTTGTATTCGAATACAGACATGCTGTTTTTGCCACTGACTTACTGTGTAGTCGAATACAGACTGCTGTATTCGAATACATTTTGCTACTGACTTGCTGTGTAGTCGAATACAGACTGTTGTATTCGAATACAGACATGCTGTTTTTGCCACTGACTTACTGTGTAGTCGAATACAGACTGCTGTATTCGAATACATTTTGCTACTGACTTGCTGTGTAGTCGAATACAGACTGTTGTATTCGAATACAGACATGCTGTTTTTGCCACTGACTTACTGTGTAGTCGAATACAGACTGCTGTATTCGAATACATTTTGCTACTGACTTGCTGTGTAGTCGAATACAGACTGTTGTATTCGAATACAGACATGCTGTTTTTGCCACTGACTTACTGTGTAGTCGAATACAGACTGCTGTATTCGAATACATTTTGCTACTGACTTGCTGTGTAGTCGAATACAGACTGTTGTATTCGAATACAGACATGCTGTTTTTGCCACTGACTTACTGTGTAGTCGAATACAGACTGCTGTATTCGAATACATTTTGCTACTGACTTGCTGTGTAGTCGAATACAGACTGTTGTATTCGAATACAGACATGCTGTTTTTGCCACTGACTTACTGTGTAGTCGAATACAGACTGCTGTATTCGAATACATTTTGCTACTGACTTGCTGTGTAGTCGAATACAGACTGTTGTATTCGAATACAGACATGCTGTTTTTGCCACTGACTTACTGTGTAGTCGAATACAGACTGCTGTATTCGAATACATTTTGCTACTGACTTGCTGTGTAGTCGAATACAGACTGTTGTATTCGAATACAGACATGCTGTTTTTGCCACTGACTTACTGTGTAGTCGAATACAGACTGCTGTATTCGAATACATTTTGCTACTGACTTGCTGTGTAGTCGAATACAGACTGTTGTATTCGAATACAGACATGCTGTTTTTGCCACTGACTTACTGTGTAGTCGAATACAGACTGCTGTATTCGAATACATTTTGCTACTGACTTGCTGTGTAGTCGAATACAGACTGTTGTATTCGAATACAGACATGCTGTTTTTGCCACTGACTTACTGTGTAGTCGAATACAGACTGCTGTATTCGAATACATTTTGCTACTGACTTGCTGTGTAGTCGAATACAGACTGTTGTATTCGAATACAGACATGCTGTTTTTGCCACTGACTTACTGTGTAGTCGAATACAGACTGCTGTATTCGAATACATTTTGCTACTGACTTGCTGTGTAGTCGAATACAGACTGTTGTATTCGAATACAGACATGCTGTTTTTGCCACTGACTTACTGTGTAGTCGAATACAGACTGCTGTATTCGAATACATTTTGCTACTGACTTGCTGTGTAGTCGAATACAGACTGTTGTATTCGAATACAGACATGCTGTTTTTGCCACTGACTTACTGTGTAGTCGAATACAGACTGCTGTATTCGAATACATTTTGCTACTGACTTGCTGTGTAGTCGAATACAGACTGTTGTATTCGAATACAGACATGCTGTTTTTGCCACTGACTTACTGTGTAGTCGAATACAGACTGCTGTATTCGAATACATTTTGCTACTGACTTGCTGTGTAGTCGAATACAGACTGTTGTATTCGAATACAGACATGCTGTTTTTGCCACTGACTTACTGTGTAGTCGAATACAGACTGCTGTATTCGAATACATTTTGCTACTGACTTGCTGTGTAGTCGAATACAGACTGTTGTATTCGAATACAGACATGCTGTTTTTGCCACTGACTTACTGTGTAGTCGAATACAGACTGCTGTATTCGAATACATTTTGCTACTGACTTGCTGTGTAGTCGAATACAGACTGTTGTATTCGAATACAGACATGCTGTTTTTGCCACTGACTTACTGTGTAGTCGAATACAGACTGCTGTATTCGAATACATTTTGCTACTGACTTGCTGTGTAGTCGAATACAGACTGTTGTATTCGAATACAGACATGCTGTTTTTGCCACTGACTTACTGTGTAGTCGAATACAGACTGCTGTATTCGAATACATTTTGCTACTGACTTGCTGTGTAGTCGAATACAGACTGTTGTATTCGAATACAGACATGCTGTTTTTTTTGCTGAATGCTGAAACAGCCTTGTATTCGAATACAGAGATGCTGTATTCGAATACAACAATGTTGTTTTGTTAAAAACTTCATTTCTCAACCTTGTTTATGCATGTTTGGCATATGGAAACCCTTTTAAGGTGCATGCTTAGTTGAAAAGTTATTTTGGGCATTTAAAAACTTAATTGTTATGTGTTAACTGTTATTTTTTTTGGTTGGTGACCCTTTACAATTATTGTGGAAATCTGGGCTTTGCCCTCAGATGAGAGTCAGGACGGTCCTACCGGTTCGTACCCTACGGACGGGAATGGAGATGGGAACGCTTGACTGCAGTTACGTTAGGAGGATCTCACGGGGCGCGTGGAGATACTCAGGGTGTATAGCTTTTTGGTAGGATGATCAGATTAGGATGATGTATAGGGACTAGGTGTCCTTCTTTTTGGATTGGAGTATTTTTAGTTTGGAAAACTGTACTTATACTAATATTGTCAGTTTGACATCTTATTTGAATGGTTTCCATGTACCATTTGTTGTTGTGTAAATGTTTTGGATTTATAATTGGAGAAACTTTTCCGCTGCTTGTAAATTATAATGACTCAATTATTTATCCAAAGGCATTTCCTGATTTAATTATTTGTTTGTTGTTAATTACTTTTAAAAAAAAAAAAAATATACCCTCGCTTTGAAAAACGGGGTGTTACACAAGTCACAACTTGTTTCACCCGCCCCACTCGAAGAAAGTGTTGCCTACCCCTTTTCATAGGGTGCTTACTAACTCTATACATTACCATAGCCGGAAAGACTCACCTGTTCCATTCAACATGATTTTGTTTACTATCAACAAGAGATTAAGGATGATCAGTTCCTCAATTTGTCAATAAGTAGCCAACAACCATGATGGTGGCTTAGACTATCTTAACCGAACTGTAATAACGCTCTTTGCGACTTGCACTTAAGGTTATTCTAATGCACAAACGGCCAAACAATCTCCTCAAGTCCCACTGAGTTTTTCCTTATTTTCCTATAACTTTGATCCTATCGACGAAGTACAATCCCCCATAGCTATGTCACATAGCCTCATATACATCCACTTGGTGCGAATCATTCATTGAAACACTGAGTATGACATCAACACACAGAGCACAAAACAATCATTACCGCCGACAACTCCTAAATGTCTCCATGGTCCACAAATCCTCGAGTTCTCTTTAGTCGCACAACTACGCCATACCATAGTGTTGTTATCCGTATGTTGTTCTAATTATAACTCTAATAATTCCATCCCCACGTCTCCTTGGTGATCTAAGTTTCCTCAATTTTTTTTCCGATAACATGCCAAAACTATACTACTCATGATACACAAACTTCCTTCCAGTTTAGTACTTCATTTCTATAGTCACATCTCCAACAAAAATCCAACTTGAATTTCATTCACTGATTAAGACCTACATTTGTCTCATGCCTAACACCTTAAATTCACGCTTCACTAGTCAATTTTTTTTTACATACTTTGCAATTATGCACAAACTCGAAAATAATTCTCCTACATCTACTGCCAACGTTCATTTTGATACTTCTCTATTTCGCCGCATCCTTTATTTGCAGCTTGATGATAATCCTTTAATGAATCCTTAATGGTCATAAGCTACATCTCCATGTGCTGTTCCGACAAGTTTTCTTGGCACATTTTCCAAAATTTGGTTCACTTTTTGGATTCTTATTCGTTCCCAATAAGCATCTCCTAAGGAATAATTATCTATAAACCTCATCCTCATAAATTTGCAGTAAAATATCTCAAAGAACCACATACCTTTCATCGTATCTAGTTACTGAAACACTCATTTTAAATTTTAACGCTTGACTTCCCAAGATCAACATCTAAACCATAAATCATTTTTTACGTTTCTTCTTTTTCATTTTCTATCATTAAATAAAATTCTAAAATCTGATCCTCGAAATCTCCAAATTCTCATCACACCGTGTAATTCCATCCATTTCATCTTAAGATACAATACAAGGTGGTATTCATCATTGACTCTAACGGTATTAGTAATCTTACTAATAAAACTCTTCAAATCATAACACGACCTTTTTAGTAAATCTTCATACACTTTCATCCATAACATGAATTATTTATCACTTGCCTACCTCAATTATACCAGTTTTAGGAATTAATTGATCCTCCATCCAACCTTGTGGATTTTAAATCATTGACTTTAAGATCAACCATCTTAGGGTCGCAAATCAAATCTCAAATAATTCCTCTAACCTATCAAAATATTAACATTCTTCTAGTAATTACCATCCTTTAATAGACTCCCAAAGCTTACATCGTTACAATCTCTAAGTATTCTCGTACTATGTTCTTTCAATTCCATTTAATAGTAACATGCGGTTCAATACATCAAGTCTTAACTCCTTATGTTTTTCCGAACATCACTCAAAATTCACACTTACGTGTCTATAGTTTCATCTAATATCACTATCCATATTTACCATCTCCTAATCCACACAGAGATTTGTCACTTATCGAAGAAATATATATTCTCACTCTTGTAATCGTCTTGAGATTCATACTTAACAATCTAAGTCCCAAATCTAGTTTAACTCGAATTCTCGACTTTACGCCTCAAGGTATCGACTATTCCTCAAAGTATACTTTATCTAACCAAGGTAGTATTTATCCCCTATCGCGCAGAGCCCCTTAACTTCAATACAAGTCTCTTTCGCTGACACCTAAGCACCAAACGTTATTCCAAATGGAATCCTTGTCTTCTCAATAATTCCATGGTGTTCACACCCCTTTGGAAATTATCAAACTTCATCCAGTCTCATCCTGAAATCTATCAAGCGAACACCTAATACTCTTCTTAAAAAGCTCTCACTTAGATCTTTACATGAAATCTCCTATTAGTCTAACTTTAATCCATCCATACCCATCATCTTCGAGTTACCATCAACAACATAGCCTCTGTATCCTTGGAACCACTTCATAAATCCCATGTCGTCATGATTCGCCTCAACCTTGCCTGACAATTAATCTTTTCGAAGATCTTTTCCACTTCTTGAATCTACTGGTCAGCTTTATCTGGGCTCTCCTCCCCCTTGAACTTTGGAGGATTGTAACGACGAAAATCTTTCAATCCCCTTGACGCAGTAGCACAAGTCTCTCTTTCCCCCTTCTCCAGATCTCGTAGAGTCTTTGCAGTATTTCTGACTACATCAATATATAACAACTACACTAGACCTGACACTCAGACAACTTAACCCTACGCATGATCAGATAACAACTCCCAACCTACAGGTTGACCTACAATCTAAACCAAAGCTCTGATACCACAATGTAACACCCCGAATTTTAACAGCGCGAGTGTATTTTTTGATTTTTTTTTACAAAATAAATTCATAAAAACGAAGAAATAAAGAAGGAAGTACTTTTGGATAAATATTTAAGTCATAATATAACGACAAAGTCAACAAATATTTACAAGCAGCATAATAGTTTTTGAAATAAAAATCCAAAGTATTCAAACATCAAAATACACCGGGGCTATGAGGCCTATAAGACATAGCTCATACCCCTGGAGTATTATCGGCAGACGCCTGTACAAAAACACTGCCCCAAGAATTTTAACTTCCCCACGTCGCATCAAAAAAATGGTACAAGGATCCATCAAAATAAAAGTCAAGCTGACAATATGAGGTATAGGTACAGTCTTTCAAATTTAAATAAATACATCCACAAAGGAAAGACAACTAAACCCTATACAACCCTCTAATCTGATCATGCTACAAAAAGCTATACAACCTGGGTGATATCCACGCGCCCCGCAAGATCCTTCTGACATAGTTCCGGTCAGGTGTGACTAACTATTTTCCCATCTCCAGGGTACTAACCGATAGGATGATCCTGATTCTCATATGTGGGCAAATCCCATATTTCCACAATAATTGTAAAGGTCACCAACCGAAATTAATAAATATCACATAGCAAAATTCTTATATTTTCAAATGCTCAAAAGAACCTTTCGTCTTAGCATACTCCTGGAAAAGGGTTTTTATATGTCCAAAAAAATGCATGAACAATGTTGAAAAATTAAGTTTTAACAAACTGCACTGTTGTAGCCGAATACAACCGAGAAAATGCAGATTTTCAGTTGTAATATGGCCTGGATCAATCAACACTTCAAACATTAATATTATCAATTATGAACACATAATTAACACCAAATTAATCTCCACAAATTCACACCTCAATTACACATCGAATATTCATAACATAAATTATGAACACATAAGTACATCAAAACTTAATCAACTCAACTTCACACCTCTAAGCAATTACGGCAAATCAAAACAACAACCGAATATGTATATACAATCATCATAGTATAACAAACACGACTCCTGTGTCAAGCACCCTAATGCAATGTGTATATGCCAAAATGCATGAATCGAGAATTCCAAACCAAAACCCTCCTCGAAGGGCGCAAATCATAATTGTACAGCCTCTCACAGACCAGTACTAATTACCAAGGTGCAATCTCTCACGAATCAACATGATTTACTAGCGTGCAGTCTCTCACAGACTACCACGACATACAAGAGTGCAGTCGCTCACAGACCAGCACAATTTACTAGCGTGCAGTCTCTCACAAACCAACACGACATACAAGAGTGCAATCGCTCACAGACCAGCACGATTTTCTAAAGTGCAATCGCAAACAGATCAGCATATTCTAGAGTGGAATCTCTCACAGATCAGCACGACGCGACAATCCCTGCAAGGATAAGATGAACCAACAATTCACATGGCATCATCCTGTGGCCCATCATGGTCACCACTATCACCATGGCCCCATCGCGGTCACCATGTACTATGAAATGCATGAGCATACTCTAACTCTTTTCACCATAATCATTAGGTAAATGCAGCTATTAAAAGATTCCTCATTTTTAATACTCATTTAACACTAATGATTTTTCAAATACAACACAGAGCATACTCAAAAATATTTATTCACACCAATTTCAATTTCCACAAACACACATAAATCACATTTCTAAATTCAATCCACACATAAATTGAACTAAATTCATTTTCCACCAAACCACACATAAATTGAATTAAATTCTTTTTCCACCATTCCACACATAAATTTTTTCTCAAAAATTCATAATATTAATCATGAACACCTCAATTTCACCAAACATGAGTCACTATAATTTTCAAACATTAATCACCAATATTCAATCTCCAAAATTTTCAACCATAAATCACCACAACAACATTAATATATCAGAGTTCTCCCCACCGCTAACTCGGTGCCAACGGTCTCGATTCCTTTTCGAGACTCAATGAGCTAACTATATAAACATGAATATTTATAACAATTTGTTCATAATAAAACTAATCCAAACACAACAAAATTCCTAAAATTAAATATTTCTCACATACCAAACTTTTAAAATCAAATAATCTATATTATTTACTTAAATTAAATAAAACGAATATTGTCCAAATTTCACATTCACATACTCGACTATTAAAGCACCGAAATTTTTGAGTTAATAAAATACTGTAAATTTTTTTTCTTTTTAAACTCAGTTCAAGAGTAATTAAAAGAGTAACATTTTAAACTCTAACCGTTGATAATTT
The DNA here is from genome assembly GCF_000331145.2 of Cicer arietinum. Classification (NCBI taxonomy): domain Eukaryota; kingdom Viridiplantae; phylum Streptophyta; class Magnoliopsida; order Fabales; family Fabaceae; genus Cicer; species Cicer arietinum. The sequence continues at coordinate 38,705,720 of NC_021162.2, read as the reverse complement.
CAATCTATCTTTTTGCTCAAACTCTTTAACTTAGTTAAAATTTGAACTTTTTCACAACTTTAACAACTCTAAATTTTTCGTAAAGTTTCAACTTCAGTTCAAACTCATTTATTTGAAAATAACTCTTTACGTTACTCAAACACATCAAATTTAATCACTACACATATAAATCACATTAAATTCATTTTTTACAAATCCACACATCAAACACATCAAATTTCTTTTCCACAAAATCAAAAATAATGTCCTAAACGCAAACTAAAAGTTTGGAAGGAGCCCTTACCTTAACGTTAGCTCTAACACACGATTACAATACCGTAATTAATTCCGGTAAAATTAAAGTTCGTGACGTCGCATCGAAAACTAGATCACTAGCACCCCGGCGTGGCAATGAGCAACTTTCTCTTCTGTCACTTCTCGAATGGAAGCTTAGATCTAGTAAATAAATGTGAGTTTGTGTTTTATGGTTTTAGTTTTGATTTTGGAAAACAAAGGAAAGAAGGAGAAGAAGATTCACGAGGCCTTGCTTTCTGTTTCTCTGTCCGTTTCCTTGCTTTCTTATCTATATATATATATATTATTAAAACCAAACTACAAATATCTAAAAATATCTAGATATTTTATAAAATTACCATTTCACCCATCACTTCCCAAACCACTTTTTGTTAAAAATATCAACTCTCGTCGCAACTCAGTTGACAGATACAATTGTCAGCAACCCGAGGTATTTTTAACAAAATTGCCCGGTATTAAATTCTTCGTAACGTAAGTAAATAAAACTATTGCTCGTCGAATAATTTAATCGGGGATCCAAAAATATTTTTGGCATTAAATTCACAAAATACTAAAATATAATAATTTGGCTAAAAAGCCTCAGAGATTCAACACAAAATTCCCCAAAATACATAAATTATAATTTAAAATTAAGGGTCTTACAAGAGGCTAAAACCTTTCCCTTGAATATATAGAGGAAGGGCTTCAAGCCTTGTAGCCAGATGATTGCCAAGGTTGCTAATTATGCAGTATAGGCTTCTTTGAGGATCATTTGGTTTCATAAATATTTTAAGTGCATCATCTTTGTTCTGATGAGGATTCTTGTTGTTCCCATTCCACGTTCCAAAAAAGAATGTTGATTGAGAGGTTACATTACTTTTCATTTCTTCTAAAGGATTACCAGCACGTTTGAACATACATTTAGATCATAGAAATTTTAGAAGGCTTCATAGATTTTGTTTTACTACTAAAATGTCATTGAAGAGTAGTTTATATATGAGAAAATAGATATTTTGCAAGAACGCTTTATCTATTTTTTGGTAGCAATTACAATCCTTATGATCATACTTTGTCAAACCATGTTTTGAAAGATAAGCGAATTTAATAAGGAATTAATAGGCATACTCTATTTTGGACTATTTTCCTAGTAATGCTAGCATATAAGGATCTTTGCTATTACAGGATAAAGTGCTCAATCAAGAGACTGTGCTCTAACACCAATTGAAAGTGTTGGAAGACACAAGAAATGAAGGGTTTGAATTGTGTTTTTCCGTTTCTCGAAACTACTTCCATTTTCATATAGAAACTATTCTTTTTCAAAACATTCAACTTACTTTTAAAAGAGATTTAGATAAGGTTCAATCATAAAAAACTAAGATGCGTGAGATAGAAGAGGATAAAAAACACAAATATTTTATACTAGTTCAAAACAAATTTTTGCTACATCTAGTCCCCCCTTTACAAAGAGATTTTTCCTTATACTCGGGGGCTTAATCTACTATTTCCATAAATAGCATACAAACATTCTTTACTTCTCCTCTTCAGGCTTTGTGTATTTTTCTCTAGCCTGTCCAGGTTGTCGTCCCCATAACCTTCTTAAACATTTTGACATCCTCTAATCGAGTTCATGTGGGTCATTGTACCTTTTCAAGTAACTCTAACGGATTAAACGGTGGTTACAAATTAAGTCCTATGTTAGTACAAATGTGTAAAAACACTTTGACATATTCGTATAAACTCTAATAACTCTCTATAAGTGGATAATTAACTCATTATGTTAGTTTGATGTGTTCTTGGCTTTTTTAGATTTTCTTCTCAACACATATCCTTTTTCATTTTGTCTCACACATACTCTCTCTCGCTCACACAAAAAAGGACTTAGTGAGTTCTTTTTAAATATAGAGATGAATTGTCCGTTGAGAATTTTACCGTTTCGAGATCTTCAATCACTATTTAAGGCAAATCAATCTTTAATAAGTGTCCATGTATATCTCTATGAATGATTCAGCGTATCTTGGTATTTAGGATAGGGAGTTAGAGGATACTATGATAAAATCAAACCTTAAAGACTTTCAGACGCGTAGCAGATTCAACATGTTCCTCAAAGAATGTGAAATTGCTTTATCTTCTTTTGAGTGTTGACTTCCATCAGAGCTTTGACTTCTTCAAAGCGTTGATTTTTTTAAAAGCATTGACTTTTTTAGAGGATACACAATAACTTAGAGTCAGACAATCAAATGCTTGATGTGATTATCAGAGGAAGAGGCAATTACTAGCTTGTCACACTTATCAAAGGTGGAGGTAGATTATTGCTTGTCATGCTTATTTGAGACAGAGGAATAGAACATGTGTTAAATTCATTAGAGCCAATTTAAATGCAGCATTGTTTGCATTTCCAGAGGGAACTAGGAGAAAACATTGCTCACACGTCATACATAGTGAAACAGAGCGAGGATAAGTCGTGGTGCATCTTTGTCTTCGTTTAGGTATTAGAGGATATATCTTATATTGAGATGCATGCTTTGATGCGCTTGTTTTCGCAATATTTCTTTTGATGTATTTTAACTTGCTCCATTAGTAGATCTATAATATACTTGTAATATAAGCTACTTTAGAATAGATAATTATTAATATAACTCTTGCTATTGATATGTACTCCTAGCATATATAGTTATGAGATAATTGTTCTTTATTTGTTTGTTTTTGTTATCATCAACCAATTTTGTGCTAACACAATCTATGTTAAATTTGATGACAAAAAGCTTGACCATAAAAAGTTAAAGCTAGACAAAGCTTTTGAAGACTTATAGTTATTAGAGGAACTAGAAAGATGAGAGGAATCAACAAAATATCATTTTGATGAACTAGAAGATGAACCTGATAGAACAAGTACAATAAAGATGAATCATTCACTAGTCAAAGTCTTTAGGAACCTAAACTGATATGGAAATACAAATCATCACATCTAGACTCTCTGATTTTAGGAAATGTAAATGATCCTTTAAAGTTTAAGTGTGCTTTTAAAGAACTTGCAACAATAGATGAAGTTTTATCAGATGATGGCTGGACACTGGCCATGCAAGAAGAACTAAACCAATTCAAGGGAAATGACGTATGAAATCTTGTACCCAAACCCAAAGAAAGGAAGCCAATTGGAATCAAGTGGATTTTCATAAACAAGTTGAATGAGAAATGTGAAGTGGTAAGAAATAATGCTAGACCCATAGCTCAAGACTATAGTCTGCATAAAGATATTGATTACACTGAATATTTTTCCCCTCTAGAAAGGTTAAAAGCAAAAAGAGTTTTACTTTCATTTGTAGCTTCCAATAAAATAATCATATATCAAAAGTGAATTATTGAATGGTTATATAAATCAAGAAATGTATGTCAAATAAGCTCCTAGATTTGAAGATAATGAACTTCTAAATCATGTTTTTAAATTAAAGAAACTTTTGTATGTTATGAAACAGGCTCCAAGATCATGGTATGACACACTATGTAACTTTCTCTTGATAAATGAGTTTGAAATAGAGCAAGTTGACACTATTTTATTTAGAAAGTTATCTAACAATAACCTTCTTATTGTCCAAGTATATATTGATGATATAATTTTTGGTTCTACTAATGCTATGCTATGTCAAGAGTTTTCTAAGTTAATGTAGAATGAATTTGAGATGAGCATGATGGGATAAGTTAATTTTTTTTCTTGGAATCAAAATTCATCAAAGCTCAGAAGGAGTATCCATTCATTAAAATAAATATTTAACAGAACTTAAGAAATTTAAGATGGATGATTGAAAACCCATGCTTAAAACTATACATCCCACATGTTCTCTTGATAAGGACGAATCATGTAAAAAGGTGGATCAAAAGGTATACATAGGGATGCTTGGATCATTCCTTAACTTATTTTCTTATAGACATGATATTTTGTTTTACATGTGTGTGGGTGCAAGATTTCAGTCCGACCCTAAAGAATGCAATTTAACTCTTGCTAAAAGGATCTTTAGATATCTGAAAGGCACTAATAATCTTAGTTTGTATTATCAACCATCCTCAATGTACATGACAGTAGGGTTATGTGATGTTGACTAAGTTGGAGATAAGCTAGAAAGGAAAAACACAAGTAGAAGTTAAATATTCCGTTATGAAAATCTGATTTGGTCAAACAAAAGACAAGGAGCCATTGCTTTATCAATTGTAGAAGCTGAATATATCTCAAGAACTAGTTGTAGAACTCAACTATTATGGATGAAGCTGAAGGTGCACACATGAGAGGGGGTTGAATTGTATTTGACTAAGTTGATAACTTTTTCATTATTTGATATAACTAGTTCATGAAGTAGCAATATCAATTTATAAGGAATGGGATTTGAGTTGTAAATTTACCTACTTAAAATTTTCTGTTAAAAATTTAAGAGAATAACTCAAGATTGATCTTGGTTGTGAAAACAGAAAACGAAGAACGTTCTTTGTTCTTGACCAGAAAACGGAGAACATTCTTGGTTAGTTAAAATCAACCATTTAACTTATCTATTTTACTTGATAATTAAACAGAAAAGGTAAATAGATAAGGGAAGAGATACCACACAAGGATATATCTTGGTTCACCTAACTCGGGCTACGTCTAGCCCTCACAACTGTGAGATTTTCCACTAAGTATTCAAACGGAGAACAATCTTGGTTTTACACCACCAGTTCAGATCAAACTTGATATGTTACAAAGCAAGTCCTTTCCACCTAGAAAGGAGTTCAAATCAGGTCACCTATCAATCTTTAGAGATGATTCTACACTTCACCTTTTAACCATAAAAGGATGTTCTACAAACTACTCAAACTATACTCAACACTTATAGTTTTGAGTTTACACAATAATGATTTATAGTGTTTGGAAGAATCTGAATAATCTCAACACTTGTTTGAGGTTAGATTTTTTATAGAAGATTTAGTAAGATAATAACAAGAGATTCAAATATGAATAAAACTGATTCTTTTGATGAATGAGAGACTTTCAAGTGTATGAATGTAAGTAAGTAATGGGATTTCTTAGCACTTGAAGTTCTAATTTTTCCTTGAGCTTGGGGTTCCTTTTATAGGATTCAATAAGGTTGATGACATCTAATTTGACCGTTGGAAAGTGTCCAATTTTCATGTGTCAGATTTGACTAAAGACCCGACTTTTTTGAACCAGGAATATTCTTGACTTGAACATTCTGTGTTTTGCTTATGTGTTAATAATGGTTGATATGTAGTTTCTGATTCTTGATTGTGATTTATGATCCTTTGTTATGTGCACAGACATCTCATAGATGTGCTTAATATATTCAGATCCAGATTGTCTTTGATTCTTGCTAACATGCTAGAGTATGATGTTCACATGTTGAGGATGGATTGTTAACATGCTGGAAAATGATGTTAATATGCTGGAGATTGATTATTAACATTCTGGAGAATGATGTTAACATTCTGGATATTGATGTTAACACTCTAGAGATTGATGTTAACAATCAGGAGACTAATGTTAATATGCTGGAGATTGAGCATTATTGAATGAAGAATGTTCTTGACTGAACATTCTTCGTTTAACTGGAATGTTGTTATGTTGCCTTTAATTTATTATTATTGATAATATTCCATGGGCCTTTCATTACTTGTGCATGTATCTCAGATATGCAGCTGAAACATATGTTTCAAGAACGTTCTTCATTCTTGACAGTCAAGCTGAAGAATGATCTGTCTTGCTTTAACTTGCTTGATTCATCACAATCCATAGCTTTTCTACTCTGTATTTTGAATTGATTCTTTGCTAAGATGAATCGTTTATATTCCTTGAAGAGTACAGATCACATGATTGTGAAATACAAAAACAATGATTGCAAAATCTAGGGGAAACTTATTCTTCAACAAAGAAGATCATTTGTTCTTGAAATCTTAGAATTGTGTAAAACGTTGTCCGTTTTCCAGACTTCTGTAAAGAACATTCTCCGTTTTCCAGACTTCCGTAAAGAACATTCTCCGTTATGTCTTTGTATTTTTGCTTCCTTCTCAAATGAGATTGCTTATGATTTATAGCATAACGTGATCATTGATTGTTGTATTTGTTCATCTTCTTCATGAAGATGCTATCTTGAAGATGTAATAATCATTCTCTTGAATGATTGATATATGATACATTCCTTTTGAGATTATTTCATTATTGAGTGAATACTTATGCACTTTGATGAAGTGAATGGCTTCTTGCTTGTTCACATATGCAATTCATGTTCCTTAAAGAAAACTTAAGTGCAATCATTAGTAGACCATCATTCATAAAAATTAGTTTTTTATTTCACAAGGTTTGTTGTCATTAAAATATACATCAAAAAGGTTTTTGCCTCAACAATCTCCCTCTTTTTGATGATGACAAACCTTTTGAATAAATCATAAGTTTTATGGATGGATATAAATAAAATGCATGAATTTTCTTAGATATGTAAATAAATTCCCCATAAGCACATGCAAAGGTTAATTCTTAACATTCTTCATTAATTACGTTCAACCTATATCCATCATTATTTCTCTCCCTCTTTTGGTATCGTGATAAGATCAAAAGAAGCACTTGAATTAGACAAGACTACAATGTGAATATGTTCTTCTTTTAAAGGACCATAATTTATTGTTGTTACTATTCCTTTGATCTAATGGCAGACTTTCAGTAAGACTGCAAAAGCTTGGTATGGGTATAGCAATGTTTAATGGAGGGAGATGGGAGAATTTTAGTTTGAGGTGAAGAACGTTCATGAGAGGCAGCAATGGTGGTTGTACAAGATGGAGAATGTTCTTGAGCAGTAGCAATGTTATTCTTAATAACCGAGGTTTCTTTTTCACCCCAATAGCAACAAATTTGGTACTAGTAATAAATTCCTCACAATTAGTTCTTCCAATAATTTGATCATGAGGAGATGTTTTGTAGGAAAGGTTAATAGTGAGGTAGGTGTAGGAGTGCCTAAATCAAATGGTTCAAACTCATTTTAGAAGTTGTTGATGTTCTTCAACCATGATAGGCAACATAGTTTTGATTTGATGAAGCATATTTACTATCAAGAACGTTCGGGAGAATGCTTTTATGGAGAATGTTTTACTTTTTTGGAGAATGTTATGCTCTTTTTGAGAATATTCTGCTCTTCTAGAGAATGTTTTGGTACTACTTCCAGAATGAACCTTTTTGCTTAAATTGATCATTCTCTTAGATTTTGCTTTGCCACTCCATGATCAGACTTTGAATTTTCATGGATGATATTTGAACATAATCAACTTTGATTTATCCAGATATAACATTGTAGTTATTTTTCACCATTAATTTAATTTTGAGGGTGATCACTTATCGTTCTCTAGCTTTTAGGAGGAGAATGAAACAAATATTATTTATCAATCTCAGTTTCATGAGAAGCATTCTGTTGCTGCTATCCAGAATGTTCTTCTTCTTCATCATCCTTTGCTTTGTTAAGGTTTCCAAAGGTTATAGACCCTCCAATTTTTTTTAATTAGAGGAAGCACCATACTTTTCCATTCATGTGTATTGAGCATGCCTTGTTAATGTATCAATGTGTTTTCTTGATTGTTGGATGGTGTTCCTGCATCACAAGTTAGTAATGATTTTGGTATCCATTTTTGTTTGGGTCCTTGTAGGGTTAATATATCTTCTTTTAGAAGATTTTTTAAAATAACATGTTGACTCAGAGTGGCCAATCTTGGAACAATAGGAACAATTTTTTTTGGTCTTGGAGAAGGTTTGGAAATGTAAGTTTTAAACATCTTTGAAAATGATTTTGATGAAATTCCAGAACGTTCTCCTTTTTTTCAAAGTTTCTGGAGAGAGTTGTGTTTTTCTTCCAGAACGTTCTTCTTTTCTAAAGATCCTATTGTTCTTAATTTTTTCATCTCTTTTCTTAAAATAACTTGCAAATTCCAGATGCCTAATTTTACCACAATATGAACATTTGGTTTTGCATTTGTTCTCTTTACTTTCAGAAATAAAGAAGTTTTCATACATTTTTGTTTTTTGAGTTTTATGAAAACCAAGACCAACTTTATCAGAAATTCCTACTTGAGATCCCATGATTTTATGAAAGGTTTCAGTAGCTCTCATAAAGTTTGACAATTAATTTTTAAGTAGTTCAACTTCTGTTTTAAGGAAAACGTTCTCCTTTGGAATCGTAGAACATTCTTGGTTTTTAGTTTCATTATTTTCCTTAAAATGAGATTCCTGCATGTTCTGAATGATGTTTTTTAGTTCATCAATCATAACCCGAGCTTTCTCTTTTTCTCTTTTGTCTTTTAAAACTTGATCATTTAAAGAGCTACATTTTTGAACAAGCAGATTTGAATCATTAAGTTAACTATCAAAATCTTTTTCAATTTGTTCACATAAAATACATGGTTCAGAATTTATTACCTCCTTGTCTTCAATATTTGCCATCAAACATAAGTTGGCTTTTTCAGGTTCCTTTGTTTCTGATTCATCATAATCATGCCAGGTCACCATCATAGATTTTTTCTTGAAAGGAATCTTCTTTAGTGCTCTTTTGTTCAAGGGACATTCAGTTTTATACTGTCTTTGTTAATTGCATCCAAAACATGTGATTTGACCTTTGTCTACCTCTATTTTTGAAGTTTTCCTTTTTATTTGAAAATCTATTTTCAGTTTGATCTCTTCTCAACATTCTTTGTATCTTTCTTGTAAGATAGACTATTTTTTCATCAACATCTTCCTATTCGATTGTTTTTGAATCTTCATCTGGTTGTAGTGGCATACTTTCTTGATAAGTTTTTGAGGCTATTGTTTTGCCTTTCTTGGTTGGTTTATCTTCTTGTAACAACTCTTCATGTGCTCGTAAGGTTCCAATAAGCTCTTCTAGTCCTAACACGCCAAGGTTCTTGGCTTGGCTTATGGTTATTACCATCGGTCTCCGTATGGTTGGAAGACATCTCATGATCTTTCTTACTCTGTCTTGTATTGAGTAAGCTTTGCCAAGAGAGTGCATCTCATTAAGCATTTTACGCCAAAATTAGCATTTTACAGCGCTCGTTTACTAAAAGCGTTGTTGTAAAATTAACGGAAGATACAACAACACTTTTCAGACAAGCGCTTTAGAAAAAGCGCTATTGTAGGTCATATAGGTCATAATGTTTACAACGTTTTTCTGAAAGCGCTGTTGTAGGGTCAACTAGCGCTCTCACATAATGTTTACATCGTTTTTTTACAGCACTTGTATCCAAGCGCTGTAAATTATAGCGCTTCCACATTATGCTTACAGTGCTTTTAGAGCGTTTTGTATATAATATAGCGCTTTCACACAAATAACATGGTCTTTTAGAGTGCTTTTTATATAAGCGTTGTAAAAGGATGCGTACATGATAAAAATCATTCTCTTTAAATAAATAAAAACATTTTTAATATGTTCTCTCCCTAACCCTACAAACCTTCCTTTCCACTACTGTGTATCGTCTTCTCGCTGAACCCTCCTCTACTGCTCCTCTACTATGCGTCAACTTCTACTCAGTGATTGTTGTCTCAAGTACTGTATTTATTAATTTGTTGTTGTCACTAAAACTGATAAATTGTTACATGATAAATCATATAAAATGTTACTTGATAGTAAATGTTACCTGATAAATCATATAAAAAAAAAAGAGTTTCAAATTAATTGATGCACCTTGATAAATCAAATAAATTGTTACCTGATATATCGTATAAAATTTAGATATGTTTTTTTTTTTTTAAATTTGTTCAATCTGTTTTGTTTTGAAATTAGACAATATATACTATAGATTGGTATATTGTTATCATTAGCTTATCATTTGAATAACACTGCATTCATATAGGTCATATAAAATGGATCAGAAATGGATGTCTGTCAATCGATTATCAAAAGAGTATGAAAATGGAATGAAGGAGTTTGTTGAGTTTGCAGCGAAGAATGCAAAAGACTCAAATCGAATCATTTTTCCTTGTTTAAAATGTTGTTTTGGAAAACGCATTAGAGCATATCAATTGGAAGGACATTTAGTATGGCATGGAATTGATCAAAGCTATACATGTTGGATAAGACATGGTGAGAAAAAAAAAAAGGAAACACTAATTTTGAGAATGGTTCGACATATGCTTCAAATGATTTCGACACAGATACATATGAGTGGGACCGAGTTGAGGAGATTGCAAAAGCAGTTGAAGAAGATCTTTGGGATTGTCTAAAATGTTTGAGAGTTTGTTGAGTGATGCAGAGAAACCATTATATAATGGTTGTACAAAATTCACAAGATTATCGGCGATATTAAAGTTGTACAACTTAAAAGCGATTAATGGATAGTTTGATAAAAGCTTCATAGAATTATTAACACTCCTAAAAGGTATGTTGCTAGATGATAATGAACTTCCCAGTCGAACCATTCTAAAAATTAAAGTTATACTATAGATTATCGGCGATATTAAAGTTGTACAACTTAAAAGCGATTAATGGATGGTTTGATAAAAGCTTCATAGAATTATTAACACTCCTAAAAGGTATGTTACTAAATGTGTGTCCGAAATGCAATGTCTATCGATATAAGAAGAAAGAGTCTACTCCAACAAAAGTCTTGTGGTATTTTCCTATAATTCCAAGATTTATGCGCATCTATTGCAGTGAAGAAGATTCAAAACACTTGACCTGGCATGCAAATGAAAGAATTAGATATGGAAAGTTTCGACACCCCGCAGATTCTCCACAATTGGCAAAAAGGGATCACGAGTATCCTGATTTCGGGAGAGATTCAAGAAATTTACGATTTGCACTTTCTATTGAGGGAATGAATCCACGTGGTATTCAAAGCATCTCACGCAGCACGTGGTCTGTGATTTTGTTGATTTATAATCTACCTCCATGGTTATGTATGAAGCGTAAGTTTATGATGTTGTCTTTGTTAATTTATGGACCCAAACAACTGGGGATTGATATCGACGTATAGTTGCGTTCTTTAATTGAAGATTTAAAAAATATGTAGGAGATAGGCGTGGAAGTTTATGATGGGTATAAGAAAGAATGTTTCAATTTGAGGGCTATGTTGTTCAGCACAATTAATGATTTTCCAGCATATGGTAATTTATCAAGATATCTGAAGAGAGTACAGATTGGATGCGGTTGAAATAGTGTAAGAATAAGGTATTTCTTGGACATCGTAGATTTTTACCTTTTAGTCATCAGTACCCTGGGTGGAGAATAAGAAATGAATTGGGGTCCCGTAAAGAAAGGAAATAACACCTATTTATTTCCAGCTGCTCATACTCTATCTAGAAAGGAAAAAATTGTTTTATGTAAATTTCTACACGAAGTTAAAGTTCCAGAAGGATACTCTTCAAACATTAAAAATTTAGTTTGTATGAAAGACCTCAAGTTAAAAGGTTTGAAGACCCATGATTGTCATGTTCTAATAGAGCATTTGCTACCAATAGGGAAACGTTCCATTTTACCTGAAAAAGTTCGACGAGCCATAACTAAATTATGTTTCTTTTTCAAGGAAATTTGTAGTAAAGTGATCGATCCTCATAAATTACCGACATTGTAGAGGGAAATTGTTGTTACTTTGTGTGAGCTTGAAATGTATATTCCACCCTCGTTTATTGATATAATGGTTCACCTTACTATTCATCTTGTTAAGGAGACACAACTTTGTGGACCAGCTTATATGGGATGGATGTATCTGATAGAACGATATATGAAAATATTAAAAGGGTACGTAAAAAGTAGAAGCCGACCAGAAGGTTGTATTGTTGAACGGTACATTGTCGAAGAAGCTGCTGAATTTTGTACTGAATATCTATCCAATGTTGAATCCATAGGGCTTTCCATGTCTCATCATTCGGGAAGAATAATAGGAGAAGAGATAATTGGAAAAAGAGTAATGACTATATCAAGGACAGAACAGGAGCAAGCACAATTGTACGTTATGCACAATGATGATGAGGTTCAACCGTATGTTACAATAGACATGGATCAATTATCTAGTTTGAACATGAATAGGAATCAAAATTGGATAACACGAGAGCACAATCGAAGTTTTATAACATGGCTAAAAAATCACATTAACTCAAAGTTTGATATAGATCCCGGTTCAATTTCACAGAGATTGAGGTGGCTAGCAAATGGTCCGAGTTTACATGTGTTTTCTTACACGAGTATGTAATTAACGACTACACATTTTATACCAAAGAACAAGATGTTCAAACCACTATGTAAAATAGCGGAGTCACTCTCGTAGCTGAAGCGATGCATATCTCAAGTGCTAAAGAAAAAAACCCAATATATGCAAATCTATCATATTTTGGGGTTATCGAGCATATATGGGAGTTAGATTACACAATGTTTCATGTTCCCATTTTTGGTTGCAAGTGGGTCGATAATAATAATGGCGTTCAGATTGATGAGTCAGGGTTCTTGCTTGTCGATTTTAATAGGGTGGGATACCAAGATGAACCTTTTATTTTAGCGTCGCAAGCTCAACAAGTGTTTTATGCCACTGATCATGCGGATGATAAATGGTCCATTGTCCTATCAACCAATAAAATAAGTGATGATAACAATAACGATGAAGATGTTGATAATGTTCCTTTCTTTGCTACAGCACAACCACGTAAAATTGATTCAACTGATGATGGTTTATATGTTAGAGATGATCATGATGAGGGAATTTGGATTAATCCATCGTTTCGTATCGTTAAAAGACATACAAATGTGAATCCCACCAAGAAAGAAGAAGGACATCTTAAGGTGTTTAACTGTTTAATATAAGCCATGTAATTTGAACTCATCATGTAATTATACTAAGTTCATGTAATTTAAGTGTTTAACCTGCCAGAACTGAGTATTTTAGCATTTAGCTTGAACTGTATTTGATTTTCTAGTTATACTGATTTTTTGCTTATATTGAACTTGAAATTTGAACTTGAACTTGAAAAAGCTATGTTTGACTGGGCATTTTCCTTGAACTTGAACTGATCCCAATCTGAACTGATCATGTAATTTAGCATTGATTTATAGGTATTTAACTAATTATGTGGAAAAAAAAATCCAAATATAGGCATTTTACAGAAACTGAACTAAAATTGTAATTTAGCAATATTTAATTTGAACTGAACACAAACTTATAATTTTATGGCACTTTTATCCATAAGAGCTGTAAAATTCTCATATAGCGCTTTTATAAAGCGCTTGTTGTAAAAGTATTGTAATAGGGTCTTTTAAAGCGCTTGTTGTAAAAGCGCTGTAATAGGCTTTCATTACAAATAATTTACATTACTTTTTGTCCATAAGCGCTGTAAAATGCTCATATAGCCCTTTTATAATGCATTTGTTGTAAAAGTGTTGTAATAGGGTCTTTTATAGCGCTTGTTGTAAAAGCGCTATAATATGGTTTGGTCTTTTAGATCTTTTAAAGCGCTTTTTGAGAAAGCGTTGTAATATGGTCTTTAAGTAAACTAATAATAAGAAACCTCTTCCATTTCTTCTTCATTACATATTCTCCCTACAAACTTGACAGTGTAAAACCTCTCATTTTCATCTTTATTACGTACTCTTCATCTTCGTTACACTCAATCTTCGTTACTCTCTTCACTACTCACGATCTTCATTACGTACTCTCCCTCTTCACTACGAACCCTCTTTACTACTACGAACCCTCTTCACTATTGCAAACCCTCTTCCCTGCGAACCCTCTAGACAAACCTTTTCCATACGTATTTTTGCATCCTCTTTTCGTTGTTCCTACTTAAGTGAATTCGTAACCCTAAACTCAGAGATTGTTTTTGTCATGTATTGTATTTTTTTTTTTTTGTCACTAAACTGCATGTTGAACTTATACTGCTACTTAGACTAATGCATGTTGAACTTGTTGAAGTTATATTGAACTTATAATTATACTGTGTGAAATGTGTAGATAAATGGATCCCAATAATAATTTAGTTCGTCAAAATAATGAAGTTGTCAATACTAAGAGTTACGAAAACGAAGTTAAACGCGTGGCAACTATTATGCAAAAAGTCATCAAAGCAAAAAGTAATGGACTTACTCTATGAGTTTATTAGGTGGGATAGCATCAAAGTGGTCATCCAATTGACCCCAACAGTTCAATTATGGTAAGTTACATTGGTGCGGTTGTTTGTCAAAATATCCCAATAACAATTGATGATTGAAAAGATAAAGCTTTGAAGAACGCTAAAGATATATTGTGGAATGATATATAAGTAACTTTTTTACTCCACTTTTTTCTTACTTAGATTTTTTCCATTGAAATACTTTTACTCATAATCTATCTTTATTTGGTTTGCAGTCAGCTTTTAACGTTGATGAGGTGCGAAAAAATTATGTGCTTAGAGTTTCTGGAAAAATACACAGAGGCTTTAGATCTCATTTGTCAAATTGTTACTTAAGAGATCGTGATGGAAATTTTAATGTTGAAGCTCCAAAAACATACAAACACTACATATCAAATGAAGAATGGAGCGTTTTTGTAGCTAAACATGCAGACCCCATTTTTGTGGTAATATTAATTTATTAGCATTTGTGTTTTATTCATATTCATAGCGTAGTTTTTTACACGATCGTTATTATTTTTTATATAGAGTATAAGTACGACAAATCGGGAGAGAGCAAAAAATCCAATGCATCCATACAAAAAATCGCGTACGGGTGGTATGCACGTTTAGAGCAAAAAATTGTAAGTGAACATCACTTTTATATAATTAATGTGGTAGATTATAAACTATAGTTTCTAACTAATATTTTGTTTATGTCTTCACGAATAGCTTCAAGAGACGAAATCCGACCAACCATTGGGTTGTCATATTTTGTAGAAGCAGGCTCGTTTGATAATGAAAATGTTCAACAAGTGATAACACAATTTGTAAGTATATTATCACTTGAACTTATATGTATTTTAGGAAAATCTAGAACAATGCTCTGAAAATCTAGAGGAGAATACACTAGTTGCAGCGACATACTTGATAAGGTATTTAATGTTCCTGAATATTTTGGCCATGTGAGGGGTAAAGGATTTGGCGTAACTCCAAAAAGCTATTTTTCACACGAGAAACACACAAATCCGTCTAATGAGGAAATACTAGAGAAGCTGAAAATCCTAACAGAGCAAGTTGCATTTTTGGTGAACACGAATAAGGAAAAGCAACTTCTAGAATGTCAACATGAAATACAACTAGATAGTGAAAATAGTAGTTGCAACGTTGGTCGTAAAAGTCTTTCAAAGGTAATTAATTACTTAATGAAATAAGAAATTCATTCGACCTAATTGTTTCACATGCTTATGTATAACCATTAATTTAGGGTGTCTCATCATGCACATGCTATATTTATCCTCCCCTACTCATCGCATGGTTGGAAAAGGAACATTGTTCAATAACTTAGGAGAAGCATTACATCATACTCCTATCCTTGTCGGCCATGTTAAAGTGTAACATGTAATTGCTTTTGAACCACTTGCACCATTGCCTATCCCCGACAACGATGGAGATATGAAGTTTTTGGGAGAAGCAATAGGTAGTTACGTGGCATGGCCCAAACATCTTGTTGGCATAGATACGGTATGTTTAATATCTATATATGTTTAATTGTATGATTATGATTGGTTATGTTTAATTGCTGATTTTTCCGCTGTTAACATTAATTTCATATTTACTTAGATTATTACAAAGTCTAAAGGTGATAAGAAGATTCCCCATAACGAATCAGTCACTTCACTAGAAAATGTTTGACATATACATCAATTGAATAAGGTGACTTATCTTACTATAATAACTAACAAATTGATCAATCTCATTTTTTCAGATTCACGCAAAACCCACCGCACCACAAATCAGTCAAAAATCAGCCGCACCGCAAATGAAGATTCGTGGTAAAAATAAATCTAGCAAAATTCAAAAACTGGATCGGGGAAAATACGTTGATGCTCCTAAAATAAGCAATACACGCCTTTCTCGATTTCGGTCGTGTCTTGACATACAAGAAAAAATGAACATGGACAACAATGATTCACGAATCATACACGTGGAGAAAGCTATTTTCGGAGATGGGTATGAAGAATTACTTGATAAAGAGCACATTTATGAACTTCTCAATCATAAGGAGCTGAGTGCTACTGTCATCAGCATATATATTAGGTAATTGCATCACTGCCCATAAGCTAATTTGTTGGTAATTAATTTTATTTGCATCACTGCTACATTTATTGGTAATTAATATAATTTGATATTTTCATTGAAGGTTTTTGCATGAAAAGTTGGTGTGCATTCGTAAATTGTCAAATAGATTTTCATTCTTATCTCCACATAAGTTGTCCATGTTTAAACTCGATCTAGTTAATGTCAACAAATATGTCGTTGATATACTTCTGGAAAATCAAGAGAATGATAAATTGTTTCTTGCGCCATATAATTCAGGGTAATTATATATTATTTATCTATATCTTTTTTAATTTATGATACTTTATTAGTTGTGTAAACAAAGTTGTCAACCAAATTTTTGTTGTTGTAGGCAACATTGGGTGTTGATTGCCATCAATGCCACGTCTGAAATTATATAGTATTTAGATCCATTGCACAATCATTATAACAATCATTCAGATATAAAGAATATCTTCGACACGTAAGTAATATTCATTTATTTCTTACATATATAAATAATGAGTTTGGTAATTGAATAATAATCACATTTATTTTTATAGTGCTTTACAAGTTTTCTGTGCTCAACGGGGTGCTACAGTGTCGAAGCCTAAGTTAAACAACATCACATGGATTCCAATAAAGGTTTGAAAATGTTACATATTTATTATATGCCTTTAAAATTTCAATTACAACTAATGCATACATATTTATTTTATAGTGTCCTCGTCAAACTAACAATATAGACTACAAATACTATATATTGCGATTCATGAAGGAGATTATTGATATGAATCAAAATATAATTCCAGAAACGGTACGTTATTTTCATTATATTTTGATTTTCATATATAAACTATATATGTATATATATTTGATTCTAACTTATTTATGTTCAAATATTATATCGCATAGTACTTTGACAACTCCAATTCAACATACTCTGAAAGTGATCTAACTGAAATAAAGGAAGACTGGTGTCAGTATGTGATCGAACTAAAAGTTATATAATTGCTGGGAAATTGGATGCTGCAAATTGCTAGAAATTGGCATGCTGGAAATTGATAATCATTATTTTAATTACTGTATAGATTGTTGTTGTGCATATGTAATTGATATTGTGGATATGTAATTGCTATGAATATGATATTGTTGTTGTGAATATTTATTGAATATAGTACTCATGTAATTGAACTTGTTGTGAATATGTTTTGAATTAGAAAATTACAAGTCAGTATGTTTCAATATATGATTTTGGGAAAAAATTGAAAGACATCGCTTCCTTAAAAAATGCAATTAAAACCTGTTTAAAAATTTCAAACCAGCGCTTTTTTTAAAATGTCATTAAAAAATGTCAATCAGATTTACAACGCTGTTAACAAAAAGTGTTGTAAAACTAGTATAAAAATGAACCTACTACAACGCTTTTTTGAGAAAGCGCTATAAAACTAGTATAAGAATGCATTTTATGAAGAAAAAAACTATGTAAAACATGTACAACAAACAACGCTTGTTAAAATAGTTTTACAACGCTTTTTGTGAAAAGCGTTGTAAAACTAGTACAACAAGCGCTGCTTGTTGTACACGTTTTACAACGTTTTTCAGAAAAAGCGTTGTAAAACTATTCTAACAAGCGTGCCCTATATGCATCTATTACAACGCTTTTTATTTTAAATAGCCCTGTTGTATCTTTTAACAACACTAGCTACTATAGCGCTTAAAAGCGCTTTAAACAGCTTAAAAAATGCGCTGTAAAATGCTAATTTTGGCGTAGTGTCTCATGAATAGTTTCTCCTTCATGCATTTCAAACAGCTCGAACTTCCTTATGCCAATGTATATTCTTGTTTCTTTGACATGGCTTGTTCCTTCATTATGAGTTTGCAATGTATCCCATACTTCTTTAGCAGTGTTGCATTCGTTAAATTATTCACTTTCTTCCCGACTTAAAGCACAAGATAAAAATAGTTGAGCTTCAGAATTTAGGAGTACATTGGTTTTATCTTCACATGTCCAGTCTGCTTCTCTTTTTTTATCTGATGTTGGATCAACTTGGTTTACTCTTGGAATGAAATCTCCTTCTGTTATGATACGCCACATTCCTGCATATTATTCTTCCAGAAGTAATAATCTTTACCATCAAAGTAAGGTGGCCTATTTGTGGATCCTCCTTTCACAATGTATTTAGATTTTCACATTTTCCTTCTAGATCTTTTTCTCTAATGCTATTTAGGTGTTTAATCTTTAGAGATCGAGCTCTGATACCAATTGAAGTAGTAATGTCAATTTACAAGGAAGGGGGGTTTGAATTGTAAATTTACCTATATAAAAATTTATGTTAAAAACTTAATAGAATAACTCAAGATTGACTTTGGTTGTGAAAATAGAAAACGGAGAACATTCTTGGTTCTTGACCAGAAAACGGAGAACGTTCTTGGTTAGTTAAAATCAACAATTTAACTTATCTATTTAACTTGATAATCAAACAGATTAAAAGTAAATAGATAAGGGAATAGATACCGCACAAGGATATATCATGGTTCACCAAACTCGGGCTACGTCTAGTCCTCACAACTGTTCAAAACAATCTTGGTTTTACACCACCAGTTCATATCAACTTTGATCTGTTACAAAGCAAGTCCTTTCCACCCAGAAATGAGTTCAAATCAAGTCACCTATCAATCTTTACTGAGGATTTTACACTTCACCTTTTAACCATAAAATGTTTTTCTACAAACTAATCAAACTATATTCAACACTTATAGTTGAGTTTAAACAATAATGATTTAGAGTGTTTGGTAGAATATGAGTAATCTTAACAATTATTTGAGGTTAGATTCTTTAAAAAAGATTTGGTAAAATAATAACAAGAGATTCGAATATGATTAACATTGATTCTTTTGATGAATGAAAGACTTTCAAGTGTATGAATGTAAGTAAGTGATGAATTTTCTTAGCACTTGAAGTTCTAATATTTTCTTGAGCTTGGGGTTCTTTTTATAGGCTTCAAGAAGGTTGATGACAACTAATTTAACCGTTGGAAAGTCAAATATACTTCAATCATAAATCTAAATCAAATCATATTTTAGATTTTCTTTAAAAACGTGAATCTTCTTTCATATTATGTGAAGTCAAATATACTTTTCTCATAAATACTTTTGTTATCATCAAAACTCTAAGTATAAAACCAACTTGGTTCCAACAATCTCCCCCTTTTTGATGATGACAAAACTTATATTTTTAATAATAAGTTTTCTTTACATTTCTTTGACTCCCCTTAACCTCGGGCTCCCCCTAAGTCTAAGTATCTTTTTCTCTTTTCTCTCGAATTTATCAAATATCTTTCTCCCCTTTTTGTCATAAGACAAAAAGACTTGAGAGTGATACTTGATTTTTTTTCAAGTATTATTTTTTTAATTAATTTTTTTAATTTGCCTTTTATTTTGAATAACATGAATGACATATTAAGAGAAAATATAAAAACTAATAAAAGCTAATGTAAAGCTAGACTAATTTGAAGTTATTACAACATCAATCAGTTTTGAAGGTAAAGTTTAAGTTTTTCTTGATGAAGTCAAACCTATCTTCAGCTAGTGGTTTAGTGAATATGTCTGCCCATTGGGGTTCAATGTCTATAAAATGAAAGCTTAGTACCCCTTTTTGAAAAAGTCCCTAATGATGAGGTGTTTGATCTGTATGTGTTTAGCTCTAGAATGTAGAATTGGGTTTTTGGTTTAAGAAAATGACATAAGTATTATCACTATAGAAGGGAATGTTGGATTCTAGGATTTTGTTCAAGTTGAAGCTTCATCCAAAGTAATTGAGAACTGCAGCTAGCTGCTGAAATATACTCAACCTCTGTTGTTGACATGCCATTATGCTTTGTCTCTTACTTGACAAAGAGATTAAGTTGTCACCTAGAAATTAGGCATGGCAACGGGGTGGGGTGAGGGCAGATTTCGCCTCATCCACACTCGCACCCGGCTAATCGGGGAAAACCCGCACCCACCCCCGTTTCATAGCGGGTGTAAAATTTATGCACCCATCTCAGCCCGCAACGGGGCTCGGGTTTTGTAAGACCCATAGTTTTAAATTCTAATTTATGTATTTTGGTATTGAACTCTAATGCTTTTTAGCCAAGTTATCAATATTTTGTGAGTTTAATGCCAAAAATATCCTTTGATGCCCCGATTAAAATTATTCATCGAAGAGTAATTTATTTATGTTACGAAGAATTTAATTTCGGGCAGTTTTGTTAAAAATATCTCGGGTTGCTAAAAATTGTATCTGCCAATTGAGTTGCGGTGAGAGTAGATATTTTTATCAAATGGTTTGAGAGGTTATGGGTAATTTTGATAAATATCTAGATATTTTTAGATATTTGTTAAGTTATAGTTAATATATATAAAAATATATATATGTTTGGAGGGAAAAAGAAAGAAAAGGAAATAGAAAAGAAAAGAAAAAAGGAAAAGAAAGGAAATAGAAAGGAAGGAAAAAGAAAGAAAGGAAAAACAAAGGAAAACATAAACGGAAGAAAACGTAGAACCTCTCCATGCCTCGCGACCACGTCTTCTTCTTCCTTCTTTTCTTTGCTTTGTTTTGCTTCAAGAAAAGGAACCAAGGCTTGGTGGGTTAGAAAACAAAGATTTCTCGCCTTTATTCTTCTTGTTTGATTCGAAAACGAAGAAAAACGATGTTAGGGGTTTCAAAACCGTCAAACACAAACCCTCGTGTTTCTTCTAGATCTAAGCTTCGTTTCGAGAAGTGATAGAAGGGAAAGTTGCTCACCTCCACGCTACGATGCTAGTGAACCAACTTTGGAAGCGACGACGTGAACGAAGGTTTTACCGGAATTAATTACGATGCCGTAATCGCGTGTTAGAGCTATCGTAAAGGTAAGGGCTCCTTCCTAACTTTTAGTTTGCATTTAGGGACTTATCTGTGGTTGTGTGGAAAAGAAATTTGTTAGGGTTGAAGTGTTGATTTGGGGAAAATGAATTTAATGCTTTTATGGGTAAAATTTTAGAGTTGAGTTTTGGTGATATTGATAAGTGTTTCGTGGAAAATGAATTTAACTCATTTATGTGTGATTTTGAGGAAACAAAATTTGATGTGTTTGAGTGGTGGGTTGTGATAATTTTGTGGTTGTCGTGTTTGACGTGTTCATAATTAATATTTATAAATTTTGAGGTGTGTTTGGATGGATTTTGTGGAAAAATGAATTGATGTGATTTGGTGTGAATTGTGGATTGAATTTGAGAATATGTCTGAGTATGTTCTATATGGAATTTGAAAATCATTAGAGTTAAACGAGTATTAAAAATGAGGAATCTTTTAATATCTCTGTTTACTTAATGTTTGTCGTCAAAATTGTTAGAGTTAAATGAATATTAAGAATGGAGAATCTCTTAATATCTACATTTACTTAATGATTGTCGTCAAAATTGTTAGAGTTAAATGGGTATTAAAAATGGGAAATCTTTTAATATCTGCATTTACTTAATGATTGTCATCAAAATTGTTCGAGTTAAACGAGTATTAAAAATGGAGAATCTTTTAATATCTATGTTTACTTAATGATTGTCGTCAAAATTGTTAGAGTTAAATGAGTATTAAGAATGGGGAATCTCTTAATATCTACATTTACTTAATGATTGTCGTCAAAATTGTTAGAGTTAAATGAGTATTAAGAATGGGGAATCTCTTAATATCTACATTTACTTAATGATTGTCGTCAAAATTGTTAGAGTTAAATGAGTATTAAGAATGGGGAATCTCTTAATATCTACATTTACTTAATGATTGTCGTCAAAATTGTTAGAGTTAAATGGGTATTAAAAATGGGGAATCTTTTAATATCTGCATTTACTCAACGATTGTCGTGGATAGAGTCAGAGTATGCTCATGCATTTCATAGTACATGGCGACCTGGATGGGCCATGATGATAGTGGTGACCGGATGGGCCACGAGATGATTCCATGTGATTTGCGGGTTCATCTTATCCTTGCGGGGATTGTCGCGTCGGGTAAGGTATGCGATAGACTGCACGTGTTTAGTAAATCGTGCTGACCCGTGATAGGTAGCACCTCGGTAATTTAGTACTTCGGCCTGTGATAGGCGGTACAATTATGACTTATGGCCCTTCTAGGAGGGTTTTGGTTTAGAATTCCGAGTCCATGCATTTTGGCATATACGCATTGCATTAGGGTGTTTGGCACGCGAGTCGTGTTTGATTCAAGATTATGATTGAGTGTTTGAACTCAAGTTGTCATGGTGATTGTGTTATAATTGCCAAGTGTGAATGTTTTGGATTTGTGTGAAAGTGTGAGTGATTGCAAAACCATTTCGAAACTCAAGTCGTCATGGTGATTGTGCTATAATTGCTAAGTGTGATTGTTTGGATTTGTTAGTAAGTGTTGATTGATTTTGAAACCCTATAAAAAGCTTAATTTTGCGGAATTTTGCTGTTTTCCTGCTGCTGTCTGATGTGTATTCGAATACAGAAAGTTGTATTTGAATACAAACATGTTGTTTTTGCCACTGACTTACTGTGCAGTCGAATATAGACTATTGTATTCGAAAACAAACATGTTGTTTTGCTACTGACTTACTGTGTAGTCGAATAGAGAAGGTTGTATTAAAATACAGACATGCTGTTTTTGCTGGTGACGGCTGAAACAGCTTTGTATTCGAATATAGAGATGATGTATTCGAATACAACATTGCAGTTTTGTTAAAAACTTCATTTTTCAGCCTTGTTTATGCATGTTTGGCATATGGAAACCCTTTTAAGGTGCATGCTAAGTTGAAAGGTTATTTTGTGCATTTAAAAACTTAAATGTTATGTGTTAATTGTTAATTTCGGTTGGTGACCCTTTACAACTATTGTGGAAATTGGGCTTTGCCCTCAGATGAGAACCAGGACCATCCTACAGGTTAGTACCCTGTAGATGGGAAGGTAGTTGGACACACCTGACTGGAGCTGTGTTAGGAGGATCTTGCGGGGCGCGTGAAGATCATCTGGGATGTATAGATTTTTGTAGAATGATCAGATTAGGTTGACATATAGGGACTAGATGTCTTTCTTTTTGGGTTGTGTTTATTTTAATTTGGAAGACTGTACCTATACCAATATTGTTAGCTTGACATTTTATTTTGATGGGTTCCATGTGCCACTTTTTGATGTGATGTGGGGAGTTAAAATTCTTGGGGCAGTGCTTTTGTACAGGTGTCTGCCGAGAATACCCCAGGGGTATGAGCTATGTCTGATAGACCTCATAGCCCTGGTGTATTTTGATGTTTGAATACTTTGGATTTTGATTTTAAAAACTATTTCGCTGCTTGTAAATAATTGTTGACTTTGTCGTTATGTTACGACATAAATATTTATCCAAAAGTATTTTCTTCTTTATTTATTTGTTTTTATGAATTTGTTTTAAAAAAAAAAAATACACTTGCGCTGTTAAAAATCGGTGTGTTACAGGTTTCCCCGCCCGCAACGGGGCTCGGGTTTCCCCACTTGCAACGGGGTCCGGGTTTCCCCGCCCGCACCCGCACCCATTCCTATATATAAAATTAATAAATTTAAAAATTATATTTATTATAATAAAATAATTATTATTAAATAATAATTAAATTAAAAAATATTTTTCTATAGATAAAATTATAATTTTTAATATTTTAAAAAATATTAAATATATTCAATATGTATATGTATATAAAATTTAAAAATTGCAATAATATTACTTGCAGGGCGGGTTCGGGGGCGAGTGCGGGGTGGATATCACCACCCCCAAACCCGTCCCCGCTCCCGAATTTTATTGTTGGGAAAAATCTGCACTCGCACCCAATTAAAGTTGGTTTTCCCAGCCCAAATCAAGCAGGTTCGAGTGGGTACCCGCAGATGCGGATTTTATTGTCATCCCTACTAGAAATGCACTACAAATACACTAAATATGATATCTAGTCTAGAAGTACTGAGGTATAAAAGTGATCATATCATTTTTCTATAGGTTTTCTGGTCAACTTTTTGGCCTCATTCATCTTTTTCAAGTGAACAAGTAGGGTACATTAGTGAAGCTAAGCATGACAATTGAACCTGAACCCACCCGAACCGCCAAGGACCCGCCCCGCATTTAACGAGGAAAAAATGTTTTTATTGATGCGGGTGCGGGTGCAGATTTTCCCCGTTTTTAAAGTTATGGGCGAGTGCGGGGGCATGTTTCGTCAAATCCGCCTGTCACCTGCACCCAACTGGCATAAATGCAATTACTTAAATACCCTTATATCTCTTAAAATAGTAACAAAACCCTAATTTTGTCAATCTTCCTTATTTTTCCTTGCTGCCACCGTCCACCTCCACCCTCATTTTTTATGTCCCTATCGTTCTCCCTCCTCTCTGTGCACCGACTTCGTCATTCTTCGTGTATCGTCTCTTATTCTCTTCGCTGCTATAATTTGAAGGTTCGTTTTTAGGTTTTCTGATTTTGATTCATTTTCATTTACGTTTCCATTTTGTTTTTTTGGTTCGGTATTCAATTTCATGTTTGTTTTCAGATTTTTCTGCATTTTCATTTTGAGATTTTTTGTATAACAATATTGCGATTTTTCTGCATATTTTCTTGCTAAGTTTTGCATATTTTCTTGTTGAGTTCTGCATATTTTCTTGCTGAGTTTTTATTTGTAAAAATATAGAAGGTAACAAAATGATTACATTTTCAATCAAGGAGACAAAATTGACGAAAAAAGCTTTAGGCCCTAAACTGATGTGCCAACTACACTACTAGAATTTACCAAATTGGTTTGCCGACAAAACTTTGTTATGTTTGGATTTAGAATTAGAATTATATTTTAGAGTTTGCAGGTTAATTGGCTAGAGGTATTCTATTAGTGAATCTATTTGAGATACCAAATGAGCATTATCATTGTTAATGCCATTTTATTTAGTCTATGCCACTCGTTTCTTAAAACTTGCATTTTAGTTATTTGCTAGCTTGAAAAAAAAATCTATATGATCCTCAATACGGAAAGTTGTTTTAAGATTTCTTCTAGGGGTTTATGTGCAACTTAGCTCTAATGTTTGTAAATAGTAACTTGTCCAATGTAGAAGAAATTTGGCATTTATGGGGAGGGGGATGTAGGAGACTTTAATAAATATATGTGTGTGTGTGAGTGTATAACTTATTTATGAATTCAGGAATTTAATTTTTTTTTATGTGCAACTTTACATAATATATAAATGGAAATTGAAGTCACATCTCAACCACTACCATATCAAGTTACTTGAGAAGAAAGTTCACATCAACCAACTATGAATGAAAGTTGTAATCCGTTAGTTAATGTCTCCACACCAAATGAAACTTTGCAAACACCATACGATGAGACAAATAATAATATGAAAGATGAAATAACCGAAGATCGTAACAATAAACTTAAAAGTATTGTATGGGATCATTTTACAAAGGTCAAAGTTGATGGAAAAGAATATGCTAAATGTAATTATTGCAAGAAATTGCTTGGTGGGAAAGCAAGAGATGAGACCTCACACTTGCGCAGACATATGAAAATATGTACTCCAGTTTTGTCTTCCACGGGACATAATAACAAACAAATATTTCTTACCATTAAGGTCTTGCAAGGTAAAAAGGAGTTGAGGACTGGAATTTATGATGATGAAAATGCTAGGAAAGAGCTTGCACATGCAATTATTTGGCATGAATATCCACTTTCAATAGTGGAGCATATTGGTTTTAGGAGATACTCAGTCTCTCTCCAACCACTATTTCAAATTCCTTGTAGAAATACTATAAAAAAGAGATATTCAAAGTGTATGAAGTTGAAAAAACCACAATTTTGAAGGTATTAGAAACTCTCCCACAAAGAGTGGTCATTACTTCTGACATGTGAACTACGAGCAATAAAAAAAAGGTATACAGTTATCACTGCTCATTACATTGATGAAAATTGGCATTTACAAAGTCAAATTTTGAAGTTATTATAATTTCTTATAATACTAGTTTGATTGAATATTATTTATATTAGTCATTAAATGTGAATCTTATAATATTAGGTTTATTTTTGTTCATGCCTCTCATACAAGTGAAAGACTTTGTAATGCATTGGTTGAATATTTGATGGATTGGAACATTGATACAAAATTGTTCACTATCACTTTAGATAATTGTAGCACTAATGATGCAATGATTGGAAAAATTAAGGATAAGTTGCAATTGAATACATTGTTAAAGGATGGGTCCTTACTTCACATGTGTTGTTGTACGCATATACTTAATTTGATAGTGAAATATGGGTTAGAAGTAGTGAAAGATGGAGTGGAGAGGATTCGAGATAGTGTTGCATATTGGACTGCAACACCTAAAAGGAACGAAAAGTTTGAGGAGACTGCCAAACAGTTACGATTCTCTTGCACCATTAATTTGGTTTTAGATTGTCCGACTAGATGGAATTCAACTTACAAGATGCTTGATGTTTCCATTTTGTATGAAGTTTTATTTAGTCGATTAAGACAACATGAATCCCAATACACTTGTTTGCCTACAAGTTTGCATTGGAAATTTGAAAAAGATATTTGTGTAAGAAGTTGGTTATGGAGTGCTGAGAAGATTGATATTTATTTTAAATTATTCATCTAAATTAGAATATATTTGAAATAGCTAATAATTTTGTATATCTTGAATTATTATTGTTTATATTGTACTATGTTGATATTGATAGGTGATTTGAATTGTAAAGTGGATAATGAAAATGCTATTTTACTCAATGAAATGGAGTCTGACGATGAAGGTATTCTATTATCTACACTGTTTCATTTAAATTTGTCATGTTAAATGTTAATATTTAACTTATATTTTTTAATATAGGTGAATTGTTGATCAGTGGTGTTACTTCACTTTCCAATTCCCGCCTTGAAGATGAAAATGATCGTTAGAAAATGCTTATTTAGAACCTTTTTGTTTTGATGATTTGGAACTATTTATTGTTTTGATGGATTATTTCGTATGAACTTTGAATATTTAGAACTTTTGTTCGAATTGATATTTTCACCTTTAAAGAGTTTGAAGATTATAAAAATATTATGACTTGCAGGAAATTTAAACAAATTTTGAGATATTGTGACTTTATTATTTTGATTGTTGTAATTTTAGAACTTATGTTGAATGCTATTATTTAGTCAAATTATTGATTTTTTTATGCTATGAATAAATAAATTCCAATTTTTGGAGTGGGGGTGGATGTGGGGTGGGGAAACCCACCACTGTAGTGTGCGAGGGTGGATGTTAAAAAGTCACCCCCGACGGGTGCAGGTGTGGGGGTGGTATTGGAATTGCGGGTGCGGGGTTGGTAATGCTTAAAGTTTTTCATGCCCCGCCCCATTGCCATCCCTAGGTGTAGCCATAAGTTTGCAAATACTCATCTTAAACTTATTGAGAAGCTCTTTTGTATATTTAGTTTGATGAATGTATAAACCCTTTTGACTTTGCTGAATTTGTATCTCTAATTGAACTTAAATTCTCCTGTCATACTCATTGGAAATCAAGCTGCACAATTTAGAAAAATATTTGCAAAGAGTATCGTTAGTAGATCCACAAATATTGTCATCAATATAATTTTGAATAATAAGAATTTCATCTCCTATTGATTTAATTCTAACTCTGGAATTGAATCCACATATTAAGAAATTGAGATATTTTTTGCCTTAACTTGATCTGATTTAATTACTGCTATATATGATTTTTTAAACAAGAATCACAATTTGTCTTCAAAACTGAAAAAAAAAAAAAAAACTTAAGAAAGAAAATGCAAACGTAATTGAAAAAGTTAAGGTTTTAAAGAACCAAAGTGGTGAATTTAAAACACAAAATACAACTCTGAAAACTGATATTACTGAACTTAAAACAAAAAATGCAAATATGAAAACTGATATTGCTAAACTTAAAGATTAAACCTTGAAAGATATCCATGTTGAAAATACCACATGTAATTCTGATAAGCATGAAGAAGTATTCCAAGATTTTCTAGCTAAAGGTATGGAAAGAAATAAGTATGCATCTATGATTTATGGAGTTAGTACAAATGGTAAAAAAAGGTCTAGGATTTGAAGAAACAGTAACTGAACCAACACCTATTCACTCAGATATTTTGTGTACTGCTTAATCTAAGAAAGGTCACTCTAAATTATCTTGTCCCAAGTTAAATATAATGAAAGACAAGAAACCTTTCTAGACTAACAACCCAAAGTCCAATTAGATTTGGGTACCAAAAGACAAAATTATATATGTTGCAGATGTTCTAAGAAACCAAGTTGAAACACCAATCATGGCATCTGGTAAGTGGATGACTTGTTATGAAGGGAAAAAGGTTTATATCACAAGACCTAACTTTGTTGGAAGAATGACTTGTTAGCAAAATACTTATCAGAACTAGAACCATCTGATGAACCATAACTATAAAAAAAAAAAAAAAAAGAATCATATGATGAACAAGACCTATCAGAAAAATCAGAACCATCTAATGAATTTGAAGTATCAACAAAACTAGAATGACATGACTAGAGGAATATGATAAATCAACATAAATTGAAGTGTCAAATGAACAATCAAAATTAGGAGTCTTCTCTGAACACTCCAATCAAATTCATCAACACTACAAATTTGGATGATAATTCAAATCCCTTCATGCAAATTCAAAATATGAAAACTAGAAAAGAGGAACTAAGAGGGTTTTCAGAATGAAACTGAAATTGTTAACATATATGTTTTATTTTTCTTTAAATTTAATTATTGTTTTATATTATGTTTACTGTGATAACAAGAATTTTGCTCTTAAAAATCAAAATTCAAAGCAAGTTGATGATAATGCATGTTTACCAGAACCAGAGGAAGCAGATGCAAACAAACCAGAAGAACCTAAAAAACCAGAGGATACAAACAAATTAGAAGTATATGACAAATCTTTAGAGGATGAATTTGACCAAGTTAGAAACAATTAAGAAAAGTCAGAAGGAAAATCTGGATGGAGGTACAATTCCTCATATCCTAAAACGCTAATCATTAGAAGTGCAATTGATCATTTGAGGACTAAATCATCAATAAAAGATACCACTTTATTTGGTGTACTCTCATCAATTGAGCCTACCTTTGTTGATGAAGCATTGGGAGATGATGGATGGATTCTTGTAATTTAATAAGATTTAAATGAATTTAATAGGAATTTAAATGATATTTGTGATCTAGTACTTAGACCAAAGAAGAACATTATTGGAACCAAGTGGGATTTCAAAAACTAGCTAAATGAAAAAGGTGATGTGGTTAGAAACAAGGCAAAACTTATTGCACAAGGCTACAATCAGCAATAGAGCATTGATTACACTGAGATATTTGGTCCAATGGCCAAGTTAGAAACTATTCGTATCCTTCTCTCTTTTGCTGCAAATAATTACATTACATTTTTTCAAATGGATGTTACAAGTGCTTTCTAAATGGTTATAAAAGTGAAGAAATCTATGTTAAACAACTCCCATGTTTTGAAAGCTATGAGTTTCGAAATCATGTTTTTAAACTTAGGAAATCTCTGTATGATCTAAATCAAGCACCTAGGGCATCGTATGATAAACTTAATAACTTCTTGCTTAAAAATAACTTTGACAGAGGACAAGTAAATAATATATTTTTTTAGAAAATCGATGGGAAGTGACATTCTTTTTATTCAAATATATGTTGAGGACAATATTTTTGGATCTACTAATGAGTATAATGGGAGAACTTAAGTTCTTCTTAGGGATACAAAGTCAACAAAGTCAAAAAGGTATATACATTCATCAAACTTAATATACATATGAGCTTCTAGGAAGTTTAAGATGAGTGATTGCAAACGTATGACTACACCAATGCACCATACCGGCTCACTTGAAAAAGATGATTCGGTCCAAAAAGTTGACCAAAAAAACCTATAGAGGAATGATATCATCCCTACTTTACCTTACAACTTCCAAACATGACATCATGTTTAGTGTATGTGCATGTGCAAGATTTCAAGTTGACCTTAGGGAATCAAATTTAACATTTGTTAAGAGAATCCTTAGATGCCTAAAATGCACTACCAACATTACATTGGTATCAGTGACTTATGTGTGGACGCCTTAGTGGCTAGTTATATCTGAATCATTACTTTTAGGAGTATGCATAACTTCCATACATTTTATTGTGATTTTTATCTTGATCTAATTATTTGTTCTAAGGTGAGTTGCTTCTTGATTTATTTATATACATTTGATGACTTTTGAGACAAGTTTGTGAATTATTAAAAAAAATTCAATTTCTTGAAATCTTTTATTACGAAAAGATTTTATATTCATATTTAATGGCTGTTAACTTAAAATCTGGTTTAATTTTGTTGTGGGATGAACTCATCCCTTGCACCAATATTTAGATATTAATGGTATCAAAGAGTTGCATGAAATATGTTTGCTTAACGCACGAGCGTGGAAAAATAATGTTTGTATTGATAAAACTGAAGTGGTATACTTTTAAAGTTTATTTATTTTTCATCATTAACTTTAAATAGAAATGCAGAGGCGAGGTTCCTTCTGCTAGGAAAATTTCGAATCAGTCAACCTTGTTTTGTTTAACCTTGTTTTGGACGTAAGTGAATATTTTTTTAACAATGAGCAAATTATCCTTGTAAAATAATAATAATAATAATAATAATAATAATAATAATAATAATAATAATAATAATAATAATAATAATAATAATAATAATAATAATAACTAGTAAACCGCATCGTGTTCCTTTACAAAAATGATATCGAGTTATTTCCTAGCGAAATTTTTTTTTATTACATGAATAGCTACTTCGAAGAAAGAATTTATTGCCGTTTTTAAAAGAAAACAAATAACTTGGATCACAATCTGGGGCAATACATTGGGGTATCAAAGCAATAATTCTCGGACTTTGGGGTGGGATGCTTCGTGTATGTCGCATATATTTTAACGTTGCTTGTGTTGATTGTTTATTTTTCTAATTATTGAATTTTACTAATCTTTTAAATTCCTATTATGTGCCATTAATTTTGTTAATTATTTGGTTTTCTAATTATTGAATTTTACTGATTACTTAAATTCTGATTATGTGTCATTAATTGAGTAATCTCCTTGAAATTTTGTAATTAAATATATGCCTTAAATATTTGTCCCTAATGGTGTTATTTATTTGTGTAGTTAGTAGTTTCAAATCTAAAATCTCTATGTCTTCTTGCATGCTTTTCTTGACATTGATTTTATATATTATTTAGAAATATTATTTTTAAGTTGATAGATTTTATTATCCTTTTTATAAGTTTTTCTACTTGTTCATCACATGATTATTTTGTTTTAATAACCTTAGATTCTCAACTTCTTGTTCACGCTAAGTAGTTGATTTTCTAACTATTTTATGTCTTTAATGACTCATTCCTATTATGTGAATTTAATTGTTTAACTTCTTCGAATAATTGTGATGAAAAATACGCCTTAATTTCTTGATTAAAAATAGTTTTAATTTAATTCATGTACTAATTATTTATGATTGTATAATATTATGAATTATGAGTTCATTACCCACGATTTAAAATAATTTTAATCTAAATCATAAAGTAATTCCAGAGCTTTTTTGAAATGATCTAAATGTATGTAATTAACATATTATTTTAAACCCTAATTGATGTATAATTGTATGATCCCCTAAAATAGAAGGGAAAAATAATATAGTAAAGAACTTGTATTGGAGGAATTCTAGCTAAGGAAAGACTTGATTATTAAGTGGCCCATTGACCCAGATAAATTACCCATGATCTGCCAACTCAGATAAATTACCCTGATGCATGATCAGATAACGACTCCCAACCTACAGGTTGACCTACAATCTATAACCAAAAGCTCCACAACCCCAAAGAATTCCAAACCAAAGCTCTGATACCACAATGGTCACAGCCCATTTTTTTTAAAACAACAAATAAATTTCGGAAATAAAGAAAGAGTAAAGGAATAAAGAAGGAAATACTCTTGGATAAAATATTTAAGTCGTAACATATCGACAAAGTCAACAAATATTTACAAGCAGCGAAATAGTTTTTCAAATCAAAATCCAAAGTATTCAAACATCAATACATTGGGGCTATGAGGCATATCAGACATAGCTCATACCCCTGGGGTATTCTCGGCAGACACCTGTATAAAAGCACTGCCCTGAGAATTTTAACCTCCCAACATCACATCAAAAAGTGGTACATGGAACCCATCAAAATAAAATGTCAAGCTGACAATATTGGTATAGGTACAGTCTTCCAAATTAAAAAAAAAAAACAAATAAAGACATCTAGTCCCTATACATCAACCTAATCTGATCATTCTACAAAAACTATATATCCCGGATGATCTTCACGCGCCCCACAAGATCCTCCTAACACAGCTCCAGTCAGGTGTGTCCAACTATGTTCCCATCCACAGGGTACTAACCGGTGGGAAGATTCTGGTTCTCATCTGAGGGCAAAGCCCAGATTTCCACAATAGTTGTAAAGGTCACCAAACCGAAATTAACAATTAACACATAACATTTAAGTTTTAAATGCACAAAATAACCTTTCAACTTAGCATGCACCTTAAAAGGTTTCCATATGCCAAACATGCATAAACAAAGTTGAAAAATGAAGTTTTAAACGAAATTGCACTGTCGTATTCGAATACAGCATCTCTATATTCGAATACAAGGTTGTTTCAGAAGTGAGCAGCAAAAACAACATGTTTGTATTCAAATACAACCTTTTGTATTCGACTACACATAAGTCAATAGCAAAAACAGGATGTATGTATTCGAATACAACCTTCTGTATTCGAATACATAACAGAAAACTGCAGAAAAGAACAAAATTCAACAAAATTCAGCTTTTAAAAGGGTTTCGAAATCAATCAACACTTACACACAAATCCAAAAAATCACACTTAGCAATTATAGCACAATCACCATGACAACTTGAGTTTCGAAAAGTTTTTACAATCAATCACACTTACACACAAATCCAAAACATTCACACTTAGCAATTATAGCACAATCACCATGAGAACTTGAGTTTCGAAAAGGCTTTGCAATCACTCACACGTACACACAAATCCAAACCATTCACACTTAGCAATTATAGCACAATCACCATGAGAACTTGAGTTTCGAAAAGGCTTTGCAATCACTCACACGTACACACAAATCCAAACCATTCACACTTAGCAATTATAGCACAATCACAACAACCACTTGAGTTCAAACACTCAATCATAATCTTGAATCAAACGTGACTCGCGTGCCAAGCACCCTAATGCAATGCGTATATGTCAAAATGCATGGACTCGGAATTCCAAACCAAAACCCTCCTCGAAGGGCCGTAAATCATAATTGTACCGCCTATCACAGGCCGAAGTACTAAATTACCGAGGTGCTACCTATCACAGGTCAGCACGATTTACTAAAAACATAAATCGTAAATGTACCGCCTATCATAGGCCGAAGTACTATTTACCGAGGTGCCACCTATCACGGGTCAGAACGATTTACCAAATATGTGTAGTCTATCGCAGATCTGACACGTCGCGACAATCCCCGCAAGGATAAGATGAACCAACAAATCACATGGAATAATCTTGTGGCCCATCCGGTCACCACTATCACCATGGCCCATCCGATCGCCATGTACTATGAAATGCATGAGCATACTCTGACTCTATCCACAACAATCATTAAGTATATGCAGATATTAAAAGATTCTCCATTTTTAATACTCATTTAACTCTAATGATTTTCACGACAATCATTAAGTAAACGCAGATATTAAATGATTCCCCATTTTTAATACTCATTTAACTCTAATGATTTTCAAATTCCACACAGAGCATACTCAGACATATTCTCAAATTCAATCCACAATTCACACCAAACACCACTCAAAATTTATAATCTTAATTATGAGCACGTCAAACACGGCAAAACACAAATCATCACAACCCACCACTCAAACACATCAAATTTCATTTCCTCAAAACCACCCATAAATGAGTTAAATTCATTTTCCACAAAACTCAAACATAACACATGCCAAACTAATTTTCACAAACCACAACTCAAACACATCAAATTTCATTTCCTCAAAACCACCCATAAATGAGTTAAATTCATTTTCCACAAAACTCAAACATAACACATGCCAAACTAATTTTCACAAACCACAACTCAAACACATCAAATTTCATTTCCTCAAAACCACCCATAAATGAGTTAAATTCATTTTCCACAAAACTCAAACATAACACATGCCAAACTAATTTTCACAAACCACAACTCAAACACATCAAATTTCATTTCCTCAAAACCACCCATAAATGAGTTAAATTCATTTTCCACAAAACTCAAACATAACACATGCCAAACTAATTTTCACAAACCACAACTCAAACACATCAAATTTCTTTTCCTCAACAACACACATAGATGAATCAAATTCCTCTTCCACGAAAACACTGATCAATTTCACCAAAAACCCAACTCCAAACTTTCACCCATAAAAGCAATAAATTCATTTTCCCCAAATCTACACTTCAAATCCAACAAATTTATTTTCCACACAACAAAAAATAAGTCCCAAAATGCAAACTAAAAGTTTGGAAGGAGCCCTTACCTTAACAATAGCTCTAACACGCGATTACGACACCATAATTAATTCCGGTAAAATCTCCGCTCGCGACGTTGCTTCTAAATTTGGTTCACTAGCACCGTAGCGTGAAGGTGAGCAACTTTCCCTTCTATCACTTCTTGAAATGAAGCTTAGATCTAGGAGAAAAGTGAAGGTTTGTGTTTGACGGTTTCGAAAACACCAACACCGTTTTTCTCCGTTTTTGAATCAAAGGAGAAGAATGAAGCTGAGAAATCCTTGTCTTCTCACCCACCAAGCCTTTGGTTCCTTTTCTTGAAGATAAAGAAAGCAAAGAATGCAAAAGAAAGAAGAACGAGGGAGATGAACTCACTAGCAGGGGGAAGCTTCTCTGTTTTTCCTTTCTTTTCCTTTTCTTTTTCCTTTCTTTTTCCTTTTCCTTTCATTTTCCTTTTTCCCTCCAAATATATATATATATATATATATATATATTATAACTTAATAAATATCTAAAAATATCTAGATATTTATCAGAATTACCATTTCACCCATAACCTCTCAAACCATTTGATAAAAATATCTACTCTCGTCGCAACTCAATTGATAGATACAATTTTCAGCAACCCGAGATATTTTTAACAAAACTGCCCAGAATTAAATTCTTCGTAACCTAAATATATTATTCTTCGACAAAAGATTCACCGTACTTAATCTAATTTATTCATCGACGAATAATTTTAATCGGGGCATCAAAAGATATTTTTGGGCATTAAACTCACAAAATATCAACAACTTGGCTAAAAAGCCTCAGAGTTCAATACCAAAATACATAAATTAGAATTTAAAACTATTGTTGTACTGCCCCCCTAAAATTAGTTTTGTCCTCGAAACTACGTGTCAATAAACAACTCAGGGTGTTGTTCCCTCATCTTGCTCTCCAATTCCCAATTCGCATCTCCAGTAGTTGGGTTCCAAATTACCTTAACCAACGAAACATCCTTGTTCCTTAACTGCTTAATCTTCCTGTCACCAATTCTTACAGGTAATACTTCAAATGACAAGTTATCCTTCAATTAAATTGGGTCTGGTTCGATCACATGAGACAGATCTGTAAGATATTTCCTTAATTGCGACACATGAAACACGTCATGAATATTGGACAGTATCGAAGGCCACACAATCCGATAACAACCGGTCCAATTCGTGCACAAACCTGATATGGTCCAATGAATTTCTGAGTCAATTTCTTCGATTTCAAGGCTCTACCAACTCTAGTAGTAGGCGTAACTCTTAGAAATACATGATCACCTTATTCGAATTCTAGAAGTCTGGGATGCTTGTCCGCATAACTCTTTTGACGATCTTGTGATGTCTTCATTTTCTCTTTTATCTTCTTGACCTTATCTGTAGTCTATTGTACCATCTCCAGTCCTACAATCATACTTTCACCATCCTTATACCAGCACAAAGGCGTTTTACACTTGCGCCCGTATAAAGCCTCATATGGTGCCATTCCAATACTTGCGTGAAAACTATTGTTGTAGGTAAACTCTACCAACGGAAGTACATCATCCCAACTTCCTCAATCATCTAATATACATGCTCTCAAAAGATCTTCCAAGGACTGATTTGTCCTCTCAGTCTGTCCGTCCGTTTGTGGATGGTAAGCTGAACTCAATCTTAGTTTCGTTCCCAACGCTTCATGCAATGCTCCCCAAAAGTGCGATGTGGACTTTGGGTCACAGTCTGATATGATACTCGATGGTACTCCGTGTAATCTCACAATCTCAGCAATGTAGATCTCAGTTAGCTTGCCTACCTTATAAGTGGTCTTTATCGGTAAAAAGTGTGCGGATTTAGTTAATCGATCCACTATCACCAATATAGAATCATTCTTTCTCCTTGTTTTCGGCAATCCAGTTATAAAATCCATGGAAATGTTGTCCCACTTCCATTTAGGTATATTTAAAGGTTGCAACATTCCAGCAGGTCGATGATGTTCCACCTTCGCTTTCTAACAAGTTAAACAAGTTAAACAAGTTGATACATACTCCGCTTCATGTCTCTTCATTCCTGGCAACCAATAATTTTGCCTCAAATCCTGATACATCTTTGTTGCTCCAAGATGAATACTCAATTTACTCTTTTGAGCCTCTTCTAAAATTGTTTTCCTCATATCTGCAATTTCTGGTACACAAATCCTTCCATTACATCTCAAAATACTATTTGTTTCAATCTTAAACTCAGTTGTCTTCCCTTGCACTATTAGGTTCCTCTTCTCTTGAATTAAGACGTCATCTTGAGAATGTCTTCAAGTAGTCCACTCGCAATCTTAATCATTCCGAATTTCAAAATTCCTGGTGCAAATTCTATGTTCAAGTGTAGGTCTCTAAATGCTTCCCACAACTCTTATTGTCTAGCCATCACCGTTGAAGACACTGACACACTTCTTCTACTCAATGCATCTGCCACTACATTGACTTTCCCAGGGTGGTACTGTAGTGTGAAATCAAAATCCTTGAGAGTCTCCATCCATCTTCTCTGACGCATGTTCAATTCCTTCGAATCAAACAAATATTTCAACCTTTTATGGTCACTGAACACTATGAACATGCATCCATATAAATAGTGCCTCCAGATCTTCAATGCAAAAACTACAACAGCAAGCTCCAAATCATGAGTAGGATAGTTTCTTTCATGAATCTTCAATTGCCTTGAGGCGTAAGCTACAACTTTCTTGTGTTGCATCAGAACACATCCCAAACCTTGGTGAGACACATCACAGTAAACTTCATATGGTTCTTCTGATTGCGGTAATACCAATACTGGTGAGGTCGTCAATTTTTTCTTTAGTAACTGAAAATTTTCCTCAAACTTCTCCGTCCATGTGAACGGTTGATCCTTTCTAGTAAGTTGTGTCAATGGAGCTACAATCTTAGCAAAACCTTCAATAAACCTCTTGTAGTACCCTGCCAGTCTGAAACTTAAAGTAAGAGTAATAATCGCACTAGGTTTGCACTCAACTCAACATACATGATATAACTTGCTTCGTCGTGCTTCCGTGAAGAAAGTGTCATCTATCCCTTTTCATAGATATTTAATAATATTACGCGCTTTCATAGTCGGTAAGACTCATCCATTCCATTAAACATGATTTTGTTTACTATCAACAAGAGATTAAGGATGACCAGTTCCTCAATTTATCAATAAGTAGCCAACAACCATGATTGTGGCTTAGACTATCTTAACCGAACTGTAATAGCGCTCCTTTAACTTCGATACAAGCTTCTTTCATTGATACCTAAGCACCAAATGCTATTCCAAATGGAATTCCTATCTACTCAATAATTTCAGGGTGTTCACACCTTTTTGACAGTTATCAAACCTCTTCCAGACTTATCCTGAAATCTACCAGGCAAACATCTAATACTCTTCTCAAAAAGCTCTCCACTTAGATCCTTACATGAAATCGCCTATCCGTCTAACGTTACCCTGATCTCCATGATCTGCCAACTCAGATAAATTACCCTGATGCATGATCAGATAACGACTCCCAACCTACAGGTTGACCAACAATCTATAACCAAAAGCTCCACAAATCCAAAGAATTCCAAACCAAATCTCTGATACCACAATTGTCACAACCTGTTTTTTTTTAAAACAACAAATAAATTTCGGAAATAAAGAAAGAGTAAAGGAATAAAGAAGGAAATACTCTTGGATAAAATATTTAAGTCGTAACATAACGACAAAGTCAACAAATATTTACAAGCAGTGGAATAGTTTTTCAAATCAAAATCCAAAGTATTCAAACATCAAAATACATTGGGGTTGTGAGGCATATCAGACATAGCTCATACCCCTGGGGTATTCTCGACAGACACCTGTACAAAAGCACTGACCTGAGAATTTTAACCTCCCCAGGTCACATAAAAAAGTGGTACATGGAACCCACCAAATGCTATTCCAAATGGAATTCCTATCTTCTCAATAATTTCAGGGTGTTCACACCTTTTTGATAGTCATCAAACCTCTTCCAGACTTATCCTGAAATCTACCAGGCAAACATCTAATACTCTTCTTAAAAAGCTCTCCACTTAGATCCTTACATGAAATCGCCTATCCGTCTAACGTTAATCCATCCATACTCATCATCTTCGAGTTACCACCAACAACATAACATCCATGGCCTTGGAACCACTTCATAAATCCCATGACGTCATGATTCGCTTCAACCCTACTTGACAATTCCTCATTTCGAAGATCTTTTCGACTTCTTGAATCCACTTATCATCTTTTTTCTAAGTTCTCATCACCTTTGAACTTTGGAGGATGGTAACGATAAAAGTCTTCCAATCCCCTTGACACATCAGCGCATATCTCTCTTTCCC
>NC_021162.2:38662837-38663472 GCF_000331145.2 Cicer arietinum | reverse complement strand
AAAATCCAAAGTATTCAAACATCAAAATACATTGGGGCTGTGAGGCATATCAGACATAACTCATACCCTTGGGGTATTCTCGGCAGACACCTGTACAAAATCACTGACCTGAGAATTTTATCCTCCCCAGGTCACATAAAAAAGTGGTACATGGAACCCATCAAAATAAAATATCAAGCTGACAATATTGGTATAGGTACAGTCTTCCAAATTAAAAAAAAAAAAAAAGAAAGACATCTAGTCCCTATATGTAAGACCCTTAATTTTAAATTCTAATTTATGTATTTTGGGGAATTTTGTGCTGAATTTCTGAGGCTTTTTAGTCAATTTTATGGCATTTTGTGAGTTAAATGCCAAAAATATCTTTTAGAGACCCGATTAAAATTATTCGTCGATGAATAATTTTACTTAATTACGGTGAATCTTTTGTCGAAGAAAATTTTTTCTAAGATGCAACATTTTTCAGAAAAATTCATTTTTCGATTGAATTGCGGCGAGTAGATATTTTTTTGAAAAAGTAATTTGTGATGTGATGTGAGGTGACATGCGTAATGATGATTTTTATAAAAATATCTAGATATTTGTTTTATTTATTATTATTATTATTATTATTGTTATTATTATTATTATTATTA
>NC_021162.2:38661119-38662445 GCF_000331145.2 Cicer arietinum | reverse complement strand
TTATTATTATTATTTTAATATATATATATATGTATGTATGGAACGACACAGAGAGGAAACATTTTTTCCCGTGAAGCCATGCCTCTCTCTTCATTCTTCTCCTTCCATCTTTCTTTTTATTTTTCTTTCCTTGTTTCAAGAAAAACACAGACCAAGTGTTGCTAGAAAACTAAAACACAAAATACAAACTCTCATTTTTCGTCTAGATCTAAGCTTCCATTCGAGAAGTGACAGAAGAGAAAGTTGCTCATTGCCACGCTGCGGTGCTAGTGAGCTAGTTTTCGACGGGACATCACGAACTTAAATTTTACCAGAATTAATTACGGTACCGTAATCGAGTGTTAGAGCTATCGTTAAGGTAAGGGCTCCTTCCAAACTTTTAGTTTGCATTTAGGACATTATTTGTGATTTTGTGGAAAAGAAATTTGATGTATTTGATGTGTGAATTTGTTGAAAATGAATTTAATTTGTTTATGTGGTAATTAGTGGGATTTGTTTTTGGTG
This sequence comes from Cicer arietinum, assembly GCF_000331145.2. NCBI lineage: Eukaryota > Viridiplantae > Streptophyta > Magnoliopsida > Fabales > Fabaceae > Cicer > Cicer arietinum. The sequence goes on along the minus strand of NC_021162.2, from coordinate 38,661,941 downwards.
TGTTTTGAAGTGTGGTTTGTGGTGATCCATATTTGGTTTGATTTATATGTTCATAATTATTATGTTCATAAAATATGTTAATAAAATATTACTCTTTTAATTACTCTTTGATTGAGTTTAAAAAGAAAAAAAAAAGTTTAGAGTATTTTATTAACTCAAAAATTTCGGTGCTTTAATAGTCGATTGTGTGTATGTGAAATTTGGACAATATTTGTTTAATTTAGTTTTAAGTAAATAATATAGATTATTTGGTTTTAAAAGTTTGGTGTGTGAGAAAGATTTAATTTTAAGAATTTTGTTGTGTGTGAATTAATTTTATTGTGAACAAATTGTTATAAATATTTATGTTTATGTAGTTAGCTCCTTGAGTCTCGAAAATGAATCGAGACCGTTGGCACCAAGTTAGCGGTGGGGAGAACTCTGATATATTAATGTTGTTGTGGTGATTTATGGTTGAAAATTTTGGAGATTGAATATGGGTGATTAATGTTTGGAAATTTTGGTGATTCATTTTTGGTGAAATTGATGTGTTCATAATTAATATTATGAATTTTTTAGAGGAAATTTATGTGTGACTTGGTGGAAAATGAATTTAATTCAATTTAGGTGTGAATGGAATTTGGAGTTGTGATTTATGTATGGTTGTGGAAATTTTAATTGGTGTGAATAAATATGTTTGAGTATGCTCTGTGTTGAGTTTGAAAAATCATTAGTGTTAAATGAGTATTAAAAATGGAGAATCTTTTAATAGTTGCATTTACTTAATGATTATGGTGAAAAGAGTTAGAGTATGCTCATGTATTTCATAGTACATGGTGACCT
>NC_021162.2:38658527-38660237 GCF_000331145.2 Cicer arietinum | reverse complement strand
TTAGTCATACCTGACCGAAGTTGTGTCAGGAGGATCTTGCGGGGAGCGTGGAGATCACCCAGGTTGTGTAGTTTTGTAGCATGATCAGATTAGGTGGTTGTATAAGGACTAGATGACTTTCTTTTGTGATTGTATCTATTTCATTTTGGAAGATTGTATCTATGCTTAAACTAATTGGTGACTTTTATTTTGATGGGTACATGTACCACTTTTGATGTGACTTGAGGGGGGAGTTAAAATTCTTGGGGCAAGACTTTTGTACAGGTCTGCCGAGAATACCCCAGGGGTATGAGCTATGTCTGATAAGCCTCATAGCCTCGATGTATTTTGATGTTCGAACACTTTGGATTTTTATTTCAAAAATTATTCCGCTGCTTGTAAATATTTGTTGACTTTGTCGTTATGTTACAACTAAAATATTTATCCAAAAGTATTTCTTTGTTTTACTTCTTTGTTTTTTTTTAAAAATACACCCGCACTATCGAAAATCGGGGTGTTACACTATACGTCAACCTGATCTGATCATTCTACAAAAACGATACATCCCGGATGATCTTCACGCGCCCCGCAAGATCCTCCTGACACAGCTCCAGTCAGGTGTGTCCAACTACGTTCCCATCCACAGGGTACTAACCGGTGGGAAGATTCTGGTTCTCATCTGAGGGCAAAGCCCAGATTTCCACAATAGTTGTAAAGGTCACCAACCGAAATTAACAATTAACACATAACATTTAAGTTTTAATGCACAAAATAACCTTTCAACTTAGAATGGACCTTAAAAGGGTTTCCATATACCAAACATGCATAAACAAAGTTTAAAAATGAAGTTTTAAACAAAACTGCACCGTCGTATTCGAATCCAACATCTTTGTATATGAATACAAGGTTGTTTCAGAAGTCAGCAGCAAAAACAGCATGTTTGTATTCGAATACAACCTTCTGTATTCGACTACACAAAAGTCAATAGCAAAAACAGGATGTCTGTGTTCGAATACAACCTTCTGTATTCGAATACACATCAGAAAACTGCAGAAAACAGCAAAATTCAGCAAAATTCAGCTTTTAAAAGGGTTTCGAAATCAATCAACACTTACACACAAATCCAAACAATCACACTTAGCAATTATAGCACAATCACCATGACAACTTGAGTTTCGAAAAGGTTTTACAATCAATCACACTTACACACAAATCCAAAACATTCACACTTAGCAATTATTGCACAATCACCATGACAACTTGAGTTTCGAAAAGGTTTTGCAATCAATCACACGTACACACAAATCCAAACCATTCACACTTAGAAATTATAGCACAATCACCATGAAAACTTGAGTTTCGAAAAGGTTTTGCAATCAATCACACTTACACACAAATCCAAACCATTTAAACTTAGCAATAATAACACAATCACAACAACCACTTGAGTTAAAACACTCAATCATAATCTTGAATCAAACGCGACTCGCGTGTCAAGCACCCTAATGCAATGCGTATATGCCAAAATGCATGGCTCGGAATTCCAAACCAAAACCCTCCTCGAAGGACCGTAAATCATAATTGTACCGCCTATCATAGGCCGAAGTACTAAATTACCGAGGTGCTACCTATCACGGATCAGCACGATTTACTAAAAACGTAAATCGAAAATGTACTGCCTATCACAGGCCGAAGTACTATTTACCGAGGTGCCACCTATCACGGGTCAGC
>NC_021162.2:38651967-38658293 GCF_000331145.2 Cicer arietinum | reverse complement strand
TTTTCACGACAATCATTAAGTAAACGCAGATATTAAAAGATTCCCCATTTTTAATACTCATTTAACTCTAATGATTTTCAAATTCCACACAGAGCATGCTCAGACATATTCTCAAATTCAATCCACAATTCACACCAAATCACATCAATTCATTTTTCCACAAAATCCACACAAACACAACTCAAAATTTATAATCTTAATTATGAGCACGTCAAACACGACAAAACACAAATCATCACAACTCACCACTCAAACACATCAAATTTCATTTCGTCAAAACCACCCATAAATGAGTTAAATTCATTTTCCACAAAACTCATACATAACACATGCCACAATAATTTTCACAAACCACAACTCAAACACATCAAATTTCCTTTCCACGAAAACACTCATCTATTTCACCAAAAACCAAACTCCAAACTTTCACCCATAAAAGCAATAAATTCATTTTCCCCAAATCTACACTTCAAACCCAACAAATTTATTTTCCATTCAACCACAAATAAGTCCCTAAATGCAAACTAAAAGTTTGGAAGGAGTCATTACCTTAACGATAGCTCTAACACGCGATTACGACACCATAATTAATTCCGGTAAAATATCCGCTCGCGACGTCGTTTCCAAAGTTTGTTCACTAGCACCGTAGCATGAAGGTGAACAACTTTCCCTTCTATCACTTCTTGAAATGAAGCTCAGATCTAGGAGAAAAGTGAAGGTTTGTGTTTGACGGTTTTGAAAACACCAACACCGTTTTTGAATCAAATGAGAAGAATGAAGTTGAGAAATGCTTGTCTTCTCACCGACCAAGCCTTGGGTTCCTTTTCTTGAAGCAAAAGAAAGCAAAGAATGCAAAAGAAGAAAAGAAAGAAGAACGAGGGAGCTGAACTCGCGAGCAGGGAGAAAGCTTCTTTGTTTCCTTTTTTTCCTTTCTTTTCCTTTTCTTTTCCTTTCTTTTTCCTTTTCCTTTCCTTTTCCTTTTCCTTCCTTTTTCCCTCAAAACACACACATACACACACACACACACACACACACACACACACATATATATATATATATATATATATATATATATATATATTAATTAATTATAACTTAACAAATATCTAAATTTATCAAAATTACCATTTCACCCATAACCTCTCAAACCATTTGATAAAAATATCTACTCTCGTTTTAACTCAATTGATAGATACAATTTTCAGCAACCTGAGATATTTTTAACAAAACTGGCTAGAATTAAATTCTTTGTAACCTAAATAAATTATTCTTCGACAAAAGATTCACTGTACTTAATCTAATTTATTCATCGACGAATAATTTTAATCGGGGCATCAAAAGATATTTTTGGGCATTAAACTCACAAAATATCAATAACTTGGCTAAAAAGCCTCAGAGTTCAATACCAAAATACACCAAAATACATGAATTAAAATTTAAAACTATGGGTCTTACAGTTATGGCTCGTCATAGAAACCGATCGTTCACCTAGGCAGGAAACGCATGATTGAAGCGATCCAAGAAATGAATGCAATGGTTGCTGCAATGGCCCAACAAGCTGCATTTCATGCTCAACAAGCTATGGTCCAGGCTCAACGAGATGCACATAGAGGTCAGAGGGATGAAGCAACTAGTGCAACAAGAGCACTAACTGAATTCTGTCGACAAGACCCGCCTAAATTCAAAGTGGAGCATGACCCCGACAAGGCCGATCTTTGGCTGCAAGAAAACGAGAAGATCTTCTAGATCATACACGGCGCAAACAATGCGAAGGTGGAGTATGAAACCTATTTGATGATTGGTTAAGCCAAATATTGGTGGCGAGGAGCGAGGAAAATGATGGAAACAAATCATAAAAAGCTTACCTAAGAGGTTTTCAGGAATATGTTCCTGGTAAAATACTTTCCGCAGGGTGCTAGGGCTGAGAAAGAAGCCCTATTTCTAAAGTTGTATCAAGGGAATCTCACAATAGTTGATTATGGAGCAAAATTCAAGTCTCTAAAAAAGCATATCCGCTATTTCCAAAATCAGATAAATGAAGAAAATGCATGTGTGTGAGGTTCAAAAGCGGGCTCAAGTATGAAATTAAGGAGGTAGTAGGGCCCATGGAGATACGCCAATACCAAGTATTGGTGGATAAATGCAATAAAGTGGAGTAGATGAAATAGAGTCACCTGAACAGGGGTAAAAGCTTGGCCTCTAAATGTTAATATTGAAAACAGGGGCATAACGACCAACATAACTGGGGCAGAAAACATCAACAACACAAGTTGTATGATCGACCACCGGGGTAAGCTAGAGGTCAACCCCGACCTCTAAATGGGGAAGGTTAAGGGCCAAAAACTCCAAGTTAGAACTAGGCGTACCTTATCAGGTGTTTTCCCTACATCAGGTGTTTGCCCTACAACGGGGAAGGAGACAAGATAACTGAGTATCCAATCAAACCCAGGGTTTATTGCATATGTTAGAAACCAGATCATTTGACAAATGAATGTCCTAAACGGAAGAATGGTAGAGCTATCAACAACAACGATATCAATGAAAATGTTGCACACGCTACTACCAAAGGACGTGTCTACCATATCAATGGAGAAGAAACCCCATCTTCCTCTGAACTTATCTAAGGTAAGTGTTTAATCGCCGGAAAATCACTTAATGTAATATATGATTTGAGGGCAATAGATTTGTTCATTTCATTGGATTGGGTGGATTCGCTTCAACTTGTTACTACTATCTTGTTGTTATATTCAGTGGTTACCCTACCTTCTACCAAACCAATGAAATATAATATGGTTTGCTTACAATGCTCGTTGACATGTTTGATATGAAGTTCAAGGTTGATTTAATTTGTATTCCTCTCAAGCATTTGAGAGTGATTGTTGGGATGGATTGGTTGTCAAGCCATTATGTTATATTAGATTGCGCCCGTAAGTCTGTGATTTTCCCAGACCCAGGTTTTTCTCGATACCAATAAACTGAAGTTTAGTTCGAAAAGGGGAGTCCAGAAATATGTTTTCCTCAACTCAGTCACTATGAAGCAAGAGGTGGAGGTAGATGAGTTTCTTGTGTTCGAAGATTTCCCAGAGGTATTTCCGCCATGTGTACCAGGATTACCCCCAGTCTGTGATATTGAATTCTCAATTGATGCGACTCTTGGTACATGGCCTATTTCTATTGCCCAATATAGAATGTCTCTATCAGAATTGTCAGAGTTGAAAAATCAGTTGGAAGACCTTTTGTCTACATAATTCATACAACCGAGTGTCTCTCCTTAGGGAGCATCGGTGCTCCTAGTAAAGTAGAAGCATGGAATGTCCAGACTCTGTGTTGATTACCGTCATCTTAACAAAGTCACCATCAAGAACATGTATTCTTTGCCACGCATTGATAACTTGATGGACCAACTCAAAGGAGCAGTCATATTTTCAAAGATTGATTTGAAGTCGGGGTATCATCAGATCTGGGAGAAGGAAGAAGGCATTCCTAAAACAAAATTCAGAACTCGCTATGTACACTTTGAATATTTGGTGATGCCTTTTGGTAACTATAAAGAATAAGCACATGAATGCCAATTAATTCCTAGCGGTTGGTCATTGAATGATATTATTCCAAAGGAATTCCTTATTCATGTGTGCAATTAACCTCAATGAAGAGAATTATTTCTTCTCTCTAATCAGCTCCACACTTTCTTTACTAGTCGCATACACATGAATCCCTCAAAGAATACGATTAAACTTGCAATAGAGAAAAAAGAAGTCTTAATCACCCATACACCATTCCCAACATTATATTTTGTTTACCTCAAATATTTTCTAAGCCACTAAAACAACCATTCACACATTCCCTCTCATTTTTGTGGAAGTTCTAAACTTTCGTTCCTTCATCTTTGTGAGATTTTCAAGGGATATATAATGTTGCTAGGAAGTAAAGCGCCTAAGGTAAGGGTTTTCCCCATGCGGAGTTAGGCTAGATATTAAATTGACGGTTTGTGAGATATTGATATGATGTCTTAAAAGAAAAAGGTTGATTTTATTTTTTACGTAAGGAATCTAACTGTAGTGTTTGATTGTGTTTTTTAGTAATATATGTCTTGATGAACTTAATTATAGGATTCTATTTTTATTATTATAACTTGATAAATATGGTTGTCGTGAAAATGTTTAACGTATTATGTGTCTTAGACTACTTAATTATAAAGTTATAATTTTTTTTGATGTCATTAGTAATATGTTTGTTATAATGTATTTTATTTTAAGTCTTGACTTTTTCAGTATTTCAAATTTGACTTTTATGAACAACATATGTGTCTTGAGGAAATTGATGAGAATTTTACATTTTTAATTTTTACAATATGTGAAAATACATTATTCAAATGCATTAATGTATAGTTCATTTTTATGCCTAAAAGAATAGTAATGGGGAAAATTTTATAGTGAGGGGTGTAACACCCCGATTTTCAAAGCGAGGGTGTATTTCTTTTTCAAAAGAAATTAAAATAATCAGAGAATTAAATAAGGTAATACCTTTGGATAAATAATTGAGTCATTATAATTTACAAGCAGCGGAAAAGTTTCTCAAAATACGAATCCAAAATATTTACACATCAAAAAGTGGTACATGTAACCCATCGAAAATAACATGTCAAACTGACAATATTAGTATAGGTACAGTCTTCCATTTTAAAATAAATACAATTCAAAAGAAAAACGTATGTTCCCTCTATGTCAATCTAATCTGATCATTCTCCAAAACAAACTAAACGCCCTGAGTGATCTCCACGCGCCCCGTAAGATCCTCCTAACATAGCTCCAGTCAGGCATTCCCCTCTACATTCCCATCCACAGGGTACAAACCGGTAGGATTGTCCTGGCTCTCATCTGAGGGCAAAGCCCAGATTTCCACCATAGTTGTAAAGGGTAACCAACCGAAATTAATAGTTAACACATAACATTTAAGTTTTTAAATGCACAAATAACCTTTCCACTTAGCATGCACCTTAAAAAGTTTTCCATATGCTTAAAAGTTCATATAACACTTGCCAAATAAAAATGAAATCAAAATAAAGTTCTCAATCCATCAAGTAATACATAACTGACCAAAACATTGATAAATCAATTGAGCAATCGATTATCTAACTCAAAATAAGAATTTCTACTAAGCCAATCGATTTCCAAATCGATTTCCTGAAGGTTTTTTGTGAAATTTGAACTCTGGGCTTAATTCAATCGATTTGGAAATCGATTCAATGAATAACTGAGCCCCTGTATTAATGTCAATCGATTTCCAAATCGATTTTGTCAGTTTTGCTAAGTTCCTGTATGGCCAAATCGATTTCTTAAATGATTTTGAAAAACATATTATAAAATCGATTGGCAAATCGATTATGTCAAATTAGCGAAGTCCATGTAACTAATCCAATCGATTGGGAAATCCATTTCCTTGCATATTCTTCCAAAAATACATAAACTAACTCAATATCATTCATACACAATTCCACATCTTAACACTTAGCAATTCCCACACGATCACCACGACAAATTGGGTTTCGAAATAGTTTTGCAATCCATCACACTTACACACAATAATCAATACATAACACTTAGCAATTTCAACACATTTACCACGACAACTTGAGTTTCGAAATAGTTTTACAATCCATCACACTTACACACAATAATCAATACATAACACTTAGCAATTTCAACACATTTACCACGACAACTTGAGTTTCGAAATAGTTTTACAATCCATCACACTTACACACAATAATCAATACATAACACTTAGCAATTTCAACACATTTACCACGACAACTTGAGTTTCGAAATAGTTTTACAATCCATCACACTTACACACAATAATCAATACATAACACTTACCAATTTCAACATAATTACCACGACAACTCAAATTCAAAACACTCAATCATAATCTTGAATCAAACACGACTCGCGTGCCAAGCACCCTAATGCGATGCGTATATGCCAAAATGCATGGACTCGGAATCCCAAACCAAAACCCTCCTCGAAGGGCCGTAAATAATAATTGTACTGCCTATAGCAGGCCAAAGTACCAATTACCAAGGTGCCACCTATCACGGGTCAGCACGATTTACTAAAAAGCGTAAATCGTAAATGTACCACCTATCACGGGTCAGTACTGTTTACCGAGGTGCCACCTATCACGGGTCAGCACGATTTACTAAAAGAAAAAGCGTTAATCGTAAACGTACCGCTTATCACAGGCCAAAGTACTATTTACCGAGGTGCCACCTATCACGGGTCAGCACGATTTACCAAAATGAAATGCATGAGCATACACAGACT
>NC_021162.2:38642487-38651655 GCF_000331145.2 Cicer arietinum | reverse complement strand
TTAAACGATTTTCAAAACAAATATTAAGTAAACAAGACATTAAGAGATTCCCCATTCTTAATACTCGTTTAACTTAAACGATTTTCACAAATACACATTAAGTAAACAAGACATTAAGAGATTCCCCATTCTTAATACTCGTTTAACTTAAACGATTTTCACAAACACACATTAAGTAAACAAGACGTTAAGAGATTCCCCATTCTTAATACTCGTTTAACTTAAACGATTTTCACAAACACACATTAAGTAAACAAGACATTAAGAGATTCCCCATTCTTAATACTCATTTAACTTAAACAATTTTCACAAACACACATTAAGTAAAGAAGACATTAAGAGATTCCCCATTCTTAATACTCGTTTAACTTAAACGATTTTCACAAACACACATTAAGTAAACAAGATATTAAGAGATTCCCCATTCTTAATACTCGTTTAACCCTAATGGTTTTCAAATTCCACACAAAACAACTCAAACATATTATCAAAACCAAATCACAATTCACACCAATTCACGTCTCGAATTTCTTAACCATCAATTATGAACACGTTAAACACGATTAACACAAATCATCACAACATACCACTCAAACACATCAAATTTCATTTACTCAAAATCATACACAAATGAGTTAAAGTCATTTTCCACGAAACATTCATCAATAACACCAAAACCTAACTCTAAGATTTTACCCATAAAGCCTTAGATTCATTTTTCCCCAAGTCAACACTCTAACCCTAACAAAATTATTTTCCACACAATCACAGATAAGTCCCTAAATGCAAACTAAAAGTTTGGAAGGAGCTCTTACCTTCACGTTAGCTTTAACGTGCGATTACGGTACCGCGAGTAAATCCGGTAAAATCTCTGCTCGCAACGTCGCTTCCAAAGTTGGTTCCCTAGCACCGTAGCGTAGTAGTGAGCAACTTTCCCTTCTATCTCTTCGCGAAACGAAGCTTAGATCTAGATGAAAAAGGGAGGTTTGTGTTTGATGGTTTTGAAATCCCTAATACCGTTTTTCTTCGTTTTCGAAACAACAAGGAAGTATGAAGCTGAGAAATCCTTGATTTGTTACCCACTAATCCTTGGGTTTCTTTTCTTGAAGTCAAAGAAAGAAAACGGAAGCAAAACCAACGAGTGAAGAAAAAAAGAGAAGGAGGGTTCGCGAGGCAGTGAGAGGAAGGAGATGGAAATGTTTTCCCTTTGCTTTTCCTTCCTTCTATTTTCTTTTCTTTCTATTTCCTTTTCTCCTATTTCCCTCCAACCATATATATATATATATATATATATATATTACTTACAATATATACATATATATTTATATATTAATATATTATAATTAAAACAAAACCAACAATTATCTAACAACTCTTACCCCCATCATTTCATTCCCCTCTTAGTCTAATTTAATAAAAATATCTACTCTCGTCGCAACTCAATTGTCCGGTACAATTTTCAGCAACCCGAGATATTTTTAACAAAATTGCCCTGTATTAAATCCTTCGTAACGGAAGTAAATTATTTTCCGACAAATAATTTTAATCCAATTTCCAAAAATATATTTTTGGCATTTAACTCATTCAATACCAAAAACTGTGCTAACAGCCTAAGAAATTCCACAAAAAATACCCTAAAATTGCATAATTTACGATTTAAAAACTATGGGTCTTACATTACTACCCCCTTAAAATTAGTTTCGTCCTCGAAACAAAGTACGAGTAGCAATCCACACTAGGTTTGTACTCAAATTCAACACACTAGTCACAACTTGTTTCACCCGGCCATCTCGAAAAAAGTGTTGCCTACCCCTTTTCATAGGGTGTTTAATAACTTCACACACATCCATATTCGGTAAGGCTCGTCCATTCCATTCAACATGATTTTCTCTACTATCAACAAGAGATTAAGGATGATCAGTCCCTCAATTTGTCAATAAATAGCCAACAACCATGATAGTGGCTTAGACTATCTTAGCCGAACTGTAATAGCGCTCCTTGCAACTTACAAAAGCAGTCAACAATCTTCTCAAAGTCCATTGAATTTCCCTTATTTTCCTATAACTTTGATCCTGTCGACGAAGTAAAATATCCCATACCTATGTCACGTAGTCTCATTGGCATCTACTTGGTACGAAACATCCATTTGGTACCAAACTGAAACACTTAGAATGACCCCAACACACTGAGCACAAAACAATCACTGCATCCGAGAACTCCTAAATTTCTCCCTTGTCCACAAATCCTCAATTTTTCTTAAGTCGTACAACTACGTCAAACTGTAGTGTTCTTATCGGTATATTATTCCAGTTATAAATTTAATAATTCCATCCCCACATATGCTTGGTGATCAAAACTACCTCAAATATTTTCGAAAACAAGCCAAAGACTATACCACTTGGGACACACAAACTTCCGTTGATTAACGAACACAATAACAATCCCCATGACATGCACTCAAGTAATGTCTTTATATCATTGGCATACCTTTATAATAATAATGTCTAAGTTATAGGTGAGATAATTCCTTTTATCAATCTTTAATTGTCATAAGCTACATCTCTATGTGCTGCTCTACAAATTTCTTGGTACCTTTTCCAATATTTGGTTCACTCGCTGAATTCTTATTCCCACTCAACCTTCACCGAGATACGAACTGAAAGAATCCTAACAATCGAACGTCCTAAAGAATTATTTCTCAAACGTTCCACATAAGCATTTCATAAGAACTAATTATCTATAACTTCATACTCATAAATTTTTCAGTACAATATCTCAAAAACCCACATACCTTTCTTCGTCCATCCAGTTACTGAAATGATCATTTCAAATCTTCACGCTTGACTTCCCAAGACCAACAACTAAACCATAAATCAGTTGTTACATTTCTTCTTTTTAACTTTCTATCATTGAATAAGATTCTAAAATTTGATCCTCAAAATCTCCAAACACTTCCATTCTTAACATGAATTATTTATCACTTGCCCGCCTCAACTCCTTCGATTATGAAAGTTTTAAGCATCAATTGGTCCTTCATCCAACCTTGCGGATTTTAAATCATCAACTAAAAAAAAATCAACCATCTTAGGATCCCAAATCAAATCTCGAATAATCCTTCTGACCTATCAAAATATTAACATCCTCTTAGTAATTCCCATCCTTTAATAGACTCTCAAAACTTATATTACCGCCATCTCGAAGTATTCCCGTACTCGATATGTAACACCCCGTTTTTCAAAGCGAGGGTATATTTTTTTTTCAAAAGGAATTAAAATAAAACAGAGAATTAAATCAGGAAATGCCTTTGGATAAATAATTGAGTCATTATAATTTACAAGCAGCGGAAAAGTTTCTCCAATTATAAATCCAAAACATTTACACAATAACAAATGGTACATGAAACCCATTCAAGTAAAAAGTCAAACTGACAATATTAGTATAAGTATAGTTTTCCAAACTAAAAATACTCCAATCCAAAAAGAAGGACACCTAGTCCCTATACATCATCCTAATCTGATCATCCTACCAAAAAGCTATACACCCTGAGTATCTCCACGCGCCCCGTGAGATCCTCCTAACGTAACTGCAGTCACGCGTTCCCATCTCCATTCCCGTCCGTAGGGTACGAACCGGTAGGACCGTCCTGACTCTCATCTGAGGGCAAAGCCCAGATTTCCACAATAATTGTAAAGGGTCACCAACCAGAAAATAACAGTTAACACATAGCAATTAAGATTTTAAATGCTCAAAATAACCTTTCAACTAAGCATGCACCTTAAAAGGGTTTCCATATGCCAAACATGCATAAACAAGGTTGAGAAATGAAGTTTTTAACAAAACAACATTGTTGTATTCGAATACAGCATCTCTGTATTCGAATACAAGGCTGTTTCAGCATTCAGCAAAAAAAACAGCATGTCTGTATTCGAATACAACAGTCTGTATTCGACTACACAGCAAGTCAGTAGCAAAATGTATTCGAATACAGCAGTCTGTATTCGACTACACAGTAAGTCAGTGGCAAAAACAGCATGTCTGTATTCGAATACAACAGTCTGTATTCGACTACACAGCAAGTCAGTAGCAAAATGTATTCGAATACAGCAGTCTGTATTCGACTACACAGTAAGTCAGTGGCAAAAACAGCATGTCTGTATTCGAATACAACAGTCTGTATTCGACTACACAGCAAGTCAGTAGCAAAATGTATTCGAATACAGCAGTCTGTATTCGACTACACAGTAAGTCAGTGGCAAAAACAGCATGTCTGTATTCGAATACAACAGTCTGTATTCGACTACACAGCAAGTCAGTAGCAAAATGTATTCGAATACAGCAGTCTGTATTCGACTACACAGTAAGTCAGTGGCAAAAACAGCATGTCTGTATTCGAATACAACAGTCTGTATTCGACTACACAGCAAGTCAGTAGCAAAATGTATTCGAATACAGCAGTCTGTATTCGACTACACAGTAAGTCAGTGGCAAAAACAGCATGTCTGTATTCGAATACAACAGTCTGTATTCGACTACACAGCAAGTCAGTAGCAAAATGTATTCGAATACAGCAGTCTGTATTCGACTACACAGTAAGTCAGTGGCAAAAACAGCATGTCTGTATTCGAATACAACAGTCTGTATTCGACTACACAGCAAGTCAGTAGCAAAATGTATTCGAATACAGCAGTCTGTATTCGACTACACAGTAAGTCAGTGGCAAAAACAGCATGTCTGTATTCGAATACAACAGTCTGTATTCGACTACACAGCAAGTCAGTAGCAAAATGTATTCGAATACAGCAGTCTGTATTCGACTACACAGTAAGTCAGTGGCAAAAACAGCATGTCTGTATTCGAATACAACAGTCTGTATTCGACTACACAGCAAGTCAGTAGCAAAATGTATTCGAATACAGCAGTCTGTATTCGACTACACAGTAAGTCAGTGGCAAAAACAGCATGTCTGTATTCGAATACAACAGTCTGTATTCGACTACACAGCAAGTCAGTAGCAAAATGTATTCGAATACAGCAGTCTGTATTCGACTACACAGTAAGTCAGTGGCAAAAACAGCATGTCTGTATTCGAATACAACAGTCTGTATTCGACTACACAGCAAGTCAGTAGCAAAATGTATTCGAATACAGCAGTCTGTATTCGACTACACAGTAAGTCAGTGGCAAAAACAGCATGTCTGTATTCGAATACAACAGTCTGTATTCGACTACACAGCAAGTCAGTAGCAAAATGTATTCGAATACAGCAGTCTGTATTCGACTACACAGTAAGTCAGTGGCAAAAACAGCATGTCTGTATTCGAATACAACAGTCTGTATTCGACTACACAGCAAGTCAGTAGCAAAATGTATTCGAATACAGCAGTCTGTATTCGACTACACAGTAAGTCAGTGGCAAAAACAGCATGTCTGTATTCGAATACAACAGTCTGTATTCGACTACACAGCAAGTCAGTAGCAAAATGTATTCGAATACAGCAGTCTGTATTCGACTACACAGTAAGTCAGTGGCAAAAACAGCATGTCTGTATTCGAATACAACAGTCTGTATTCGACTACACAGCAAGTCAGTAGCAAAATGTATTCGAATACAGCAGTCTGTATTCGACTACACAGTAAGTCAGTGGCAAAAACAGCATGTCTGTATTCGAATACAACAGTCTGTATTCGACTACACAGCAAGTCAGTAGCAAAATGTATTCGAATACAGCAGTCTGTATTCGACTACACAGTAAGTCAGTGGCAAAAACAGCATGTCTGTATTCGAATACAACAGTCTGTATTCGACTACACAGCAAGTCAGTAGCAAAATGTATTCGAATACAGCAGTCTGTATTCGACTACACAGTAAGTCAGTGGCAAAAACAGCATGTCTGTATTCGAATACAACAGTCTGTATTCGACTACACAGCAAGTCAGTAGCAAAATGTATTCGAATACAGCAGTCTGTATTCGACTACACAGTAAGTCAGTGGCAAAAACAGCATGTCTGTATTCGAATACAACAGTCTGTATTCGACTACACAGCAAGTCAGTAGCAAAATGTATTCGAATACAGCAGTCTGTATTCGACTACACAGTAAGTCAGTGGCAAAAACAGCATGTCTGTATTCGAATACAACAGTCTGTATTCGACTACACAGCAAGTCAGTAGCAAAATGTATTCGAATACAGCAGTCTGTATTCGACTACACAGTAAGTCAGTGGCAAAAACAGCATGTCTGTATTCGAATACAACAGTCTGTATTCGACTACACAGCAAGTCAGTAGCAAAATGTATTCGAATACAGCAGTCTGTATTCGACTACACAGTAAGTCAGTGGCAAAAACAGCATGTCTGTATTCGAATACAACAGTCTGTATTCGACTACACAGCAAGTCAGTAGCAAAATGTATTCGAATACAGCAGTCTGTATTCGACTACACAGTAAGTCAGTGGCAAAAACAGCATGTCTGTATTCGAATACAACAGTCTGTATTCGACTACACAGCAAGTCAGTAGCAAAATGTATTCGAATACAGCAGTCTGTATTCGACTACACAGTAAGTCAGTGGCAAAAACAGCATGTCTGTATTCGAATACAACAGTCTGTATTCGACTACACAGCAAGTCAGTAGCCGTGCAACAACAAAACCTCCATGTTATTTGTAGCTCCAACCATTTGATCATCCCTACTGACGTTCATCCTTGCAACGTCGTTCTCTCTTGGAGGTAGTGTTTCCGAAAAACCAACATCAAGAAGAAGTGTTAACACCACTTCGAATAATTCCAAAACTAAGTTTCGAATATATCAACACATAATAACTATTTTGGACTTGACAACCCAAACCACCTAAACCGACGCATGATTAGATAACAACTCCCAACCTACAGGTTGACCTACAATCTATAACCAAAGGTTCCACAGCCCCCAAAGAAAACCAAACCAAAGCTCTGGTACCACAATGTAACACCCCGATTTTCAAAGCGAGGGTGTATTTTTTTTTTCAAAAGAAATTAAAATAAATCAGAGAATTAAATAAGGTAATACCTTTGGATAAATACTTGAGTCATTATAATTTACAAGCAGCGGAAAAGTTTCTCAAAATATGAATCCAAAATATTTACACATCAAAAAGTGGTACATGTAACCCATCGAAAATAACATGTCAAGCTGACAATATTAGTATAGGTACAGTCTTCCATTTTAAAATAAATACAATTCAAAAGAAAGACGTTTGTTCCCTCTATGTCAACCTAATCTGATCATTCTCCAAAACAAACTAAACGCTCTGAGTGATCTCCACGCGCCCCGTAAGATCCTCCTAACATAGCTCCAGTCAAGCATTTCCCTCTACATTCTCATCCACAGGGTACGAACCGGTAGGATTGTCCTAGCTCTCATCTGAGGGCAAAGCCCATATTTCCACAATAGTTGTAAAGGGTCACCAACCGAAATTAACAGTTAACACATAACATTTAAGTTTTTAAATGCACAAATAACCTTTCCACTTAGCATGCACCTTAAAAGGGTTTTCCATATGCTTAAAAGTTGACATAACACTAATACATAACTAACCAAGACATTGATAAATCAACTAACCAAAACATTGATAAATCAATTGGGCAATCGATTATCTAACTCAAAATAAGAATTTCTACTAAGCCAATCGATTTCCAAATCGATTTCCTGAAGGTTTTTAGTGAAATTTGAACTCTTGGCTTAATTCAATCGATTTGGAAATCGATTGAATGAATAACTGAGCCCCTGCATTAATGCCAATCGATTTCCAAATCGATTTTGTCAATTTTGCTGAGTTCCTATATGGCCAAATCGATTTCTTAAATGCTTTTGAAAAACATATTATAAAATCGATTGGCAAATTGATTATGTCAAATTAGCGAAGTCCCTGTAACTCATCCAATCGATTGGGAAATCAATTTCCCTGCATATTCTTCCAAAAATACATAAACTAACTCAATATCATTCATACACAATTCCACATCTTAACACTTAGCAATTCCCACACGATCACTGATAGCGTTTCAGCAAGTGTACTGAATCGTTGCAAGTAATAATAAAACGGTAGTATCGAGTGTCGAACTCAAGGATTGCGTTTTACTATTGAATTATATTTAGTTACTAAAATTGAACAAAAGGTTCCCAAGTTGATTGAAATAATATTTAAAATTGACAGCAGTAGTAAAATTGATCTTTTATAAATTGAGAAAAATGTCAGGGATGAGTTTCACTTCGAATCCAACCTTGGTGTCTAATTTGATCCTAGTTATTGAAATCCTTTATTGAATTATTACCGAATTCTCTTTATTATTCTTGCCCTAATGTCTTAGTGACAGAACCTTTAATTCCAAAGTAACCCCTAATTCCTTAGTAGATTTAAGATTAGAATTAAGCATTACCGTATAGAAATTATGTTGTAAATTATTGCTTTGCAACTAATTTAATTGGTTTCATGACCTGCACCTATGTCTAGACTACAAATTCATGAATTTCTCATCTCAAGCATTCGTAAAGTCCATTTCCGTTTCAAAATACAAATCGTAGAACATTTTAATGTTGATCAAGCAATAAAAAGCATTAAGCACAGAGATGAGAAAAACAATTCAATAAACTCATTCATATAACTAGAAATCAAATCAGAAAAATAAGGGTTTCATCTGGTTACACTCATCCCTAACAAATAGGGTTTAGTTACTCATGACAGAGATACAAAAGATAAGGATTAAAGAAGAATTACAAGAATGATTCATGGATGATTCTTGATAAAACTGCTTCAATCGCGTTAGAAACGGCCGTCTTTGAGTTTCTATGCTAGGGCACAAGTCTCCCAACTTCCCAAAAGTCAAAAAGATCCCTAAAATAGTGAAAAATTGTGTTTTTATAAATGCTGATGCGCGTCGCGCGCCCCAAGCGCAGGAAACGCATTTCAGGTGCGCCTGTACAGTGCTGAACGGATGGAAAAGCGCCTCAGGCGCGGCTGGCGCGCTTCAGGCATACAACATCTACTATCTGACGTATATTGCATTTTTCTCCTCTTTCGAGTCTGAATTTGGTTCCGGTGTCTTCATGAAAGTGGTAGCTATGGATCTTAGCTTTCCTTTGCACTTGGTTTGACCCCAATTGAACATCTACAACTCCAGATATGGCT
>NC_021162.2:38639373-38640691 GCF_000331145.2 Cicer arietinum | reverse complement strand
ACTCTTTCTAATGGCATAATGTGTCCTTGATGTTCACCTTCTTCATCGACTATCGAATTAAAAATCTCAATTCGGTTGCACCCTTCTCTTTCGTTTGAATGCTCCATGGCTTTTAAAATATTGAATGTGACTGTTTCCTCATTTACCTTAAAGGTTAAGGTGCCATCTGCTACATCAATCATAGCTCGCCCTGTTGCTAAGAACGGTCTCCCCAAAATCAAAGGAATGTCATTGTCTTCCTCCATGTCTAGTACCACGAAATCCACTGGAAAAATGAACTTATCCACTTTAACCAACACATCTTCCACCACTCCATAAGGGTGTTTCATTGAGCGATCCGCAAATTGTAGCATCAGCTGTGTGTCTTTGACTTTTCCAATGCCCAGTTTTTTGTATATGGAAAGAGGCATAAGACTTACACTAGCCCCAAGATCACACAGAGCCTTCCCAAAAGTTCTATTTCCAATGGCACACGGGATTGAGAAGCTTCCAGGATCCTTGAGCTTCGGCGGCAGTTTTCTCTGTAGTATAGCACTACATGCTTCAGTTAGCATCATTGTTTCACCGTCGATTTTTCTTTTCTTCGACAGAATCTCCTTCATGAACTTGGCGTATTTTGGCATCTGTTCTAGTGCCTCTGCAAAAGGAATGTTAATTTGTAATTTTTTAAAAACATCAAGGAACTTACCGAATTGTTTTTCTGTTTCTTCCTTTTTTAACCTTTGAGGAAACGGAAGTCGAATTTCTGGTTTTGGCAGTGGTTCCCTTTTTTGTACCACATGTTCTTCCTCCTTTTCAAGAGTGGTGTGCTCTTCCACTAAGGTCGGTGTGACTGTTTCTTCTGAGTGGGTCGAGCTTGAAGTGCTTACACTTTGTTTGACTTTAAGTGGTACTTGTTCACTTACCTTGCCACTCCTTGTTGTCACGGCATTGACATAATTTCGTGGATTCGTAACTGTGTCACTAGGCAAATGTCCAGTCGTTCTTTGTGCCATTTGTTGAGCAAGTTGACCCATTTGAGTTTCCAGATTCTTTATGGATGCAGAGTGATTTTTCTGGATGGCTCTTGACTCTTCAATGAAAGAATTTGTGATTGTCACTAATTTCTCCATAGTAAATAAATTAAATTCAATAGTGATATGGCAATCTCCGGCAACAGCGCCAAAAACTTGATAGCAAATCAGCAAGTGTACTGAATCGTTGCAAGTAATAATAAAACGGTAGTACCGAGTGTCGAACTCAAGGATTGCGTTTTACTATTGAATTATATTTAGTTACTAAAATTGAACAAAAAGTTCCCAAGTTGATTGAAATAATA
>NC_021162.2:38633499-38635538 GCF_000331145.2 Cicer arietinum | reverse complement strand
ATATATATATATATTACTTACAATATATACATATATATTTATATATTAATATATTATAATTAAAACAAAACCAACAATTATCTAACAACTCTTACCCCCATCATTTCATTCCCTTCTTAGTCTAATTTAATAAAAATATCTACTCTCGTCGCAACTCAATTGTCCGGTACAATTTTCAGCAACCCGAGATATTTTTAACAAAATTGCCCGGTATTAAATCCTTCATAACGAAAGTAAATTATTTTCCGACAAATAATTTTAATCCAATTTCCAAAAATATATTTTTGGCATTTAACTCACTCAATACCAAAAACTGGGCTAACAGCCTAAGAAATTCCACACAAAATACCCTAAAATTGCATAATTTAGGATTTAAAAACTATGGGTCTTACAAGGGGAGTAAAATTTCTATTTTTATTTTGTTCTTGGTGATATGAGTTTTAATTTTTATCAATAACATGTAGTCAAATCGAATCTTATGGATATTAATAAAAATGATGATTTTGAGATATTTGTTTACGTGCATATTTGAGATGTTGAAATTATTGAGTTATGACTATGAGCATCTATGAGGATATAAATTTGATGAAATATGTGATTAAAAATTAAATCTGGAATATTTTGTCTTTGTGATTGCCAAGGTGGCTGGTTAGTTGTGTTATGACCATCTTACATTTGTGGTTGCCTAAGTGGCCAGTGATTTGTACTTTTTGAGCATCATTATCAATATCATGACATACCAAATGTACTTTGTGGATGTCTTAGTGGCTGGTTTAATTTTTCTCATTTGTATGGTTGACTTATGTGTGAACGCCTAAGTGGTTGGCTATATCCAGATCATATACCTTTAGGAGAATGCATAACTTGCATTTATTTTATTGTCATTTTTATATTGATTTATTCAGATACATTTTATAACTTGAGCAAATTAACCAGAAAAATAAATTTCTCTAAATCTTTTATCACAAAAAGATTTTATATTTATATTTTATGGCTGGTAACTTATCATATGGTTTAATTTTTGTCGTGGGATGAACTGACCCTTGCACAAACATTTAGGTACTAATGATCTCGAAGAGTTGCATGAATGATGTTTGCTTGGCGCGCGCGCAGGAAAATGTGGGACCTTAACCTAAAATAATGTTTGTAGTGATAAAACCCCAATGTGGTACATTGTTAAAGTTTATTTACTTTTCATCGTCAATTTTAAATGCGGAGGTGAGGTCCTTCCTATAGAGAAAACCTGAATCAGTTAACCTTGTTTTTTTTATTTCCACCTAAAGAGAATTGATTCTATTTTAGGACGTAAATGAACATTTTCTAATAATTAGTGTAACACCCCGATTTTTAACAGCGCGAGTGTATTTTTTTTTAATCAATTAATAAAATATCAAATCATAGCACAAACAACAAATGTCATAATTAATTACGTCATAATTATAACAAGTTGAAATAGTCTTGAGATGATAAACCAAAATATCCAAATATCAAATACACCGGGGCTATGACACCTATCAGACATCGCTCATACCCCTGGGGTATTCTCGGTAGACACGTGTACAAGTACTGCTCCAAGAAATACTAATCATCTCATGGTCACATAAAAAAAATGGAACATGGACCCACCATAACAGAAGTCATCTGACCGTATAAGTATAGTTACAGTCATCCCAAAATGAAATAAGTACAATGTAAGACC
The DNA here is from genome assembly GCF_000331145.2 of Cicer arietinum. Lineage (NCBI taxonomy): Eukaryota > Viridiplantae > Streptophyta > Magnoliopsida > Fabales > Fabaceae > Cicer > Cicer arietinum. Next base: position 38,633,839 of record NC_021162.2, on the reverse strand, counting down.
CATAGTTTTAAATTCTAATTTATGTATTTTAGTGTATTTTGGTATTGAACTCTGAGGTTTTTTTAGCCAAGTTATGGATATATTGTGAGTTTAATTCCCAAAAATATCTTTTGATGCCCCGATTAAAATTAGTCGTCGATAAATAAATTAGATTAAGTACGGTGAATCATTATCTCGGGTTGTCGAAAATTTTATCTTCAATTGAGTTGCAAAAAGAGTAGATATTATATCATAATAGTTTGGGATGTGGGTGAAATGATGATTTTAAAAATATCTAAATATTTAGATATTTGTTTGGGTTTAATATATATATATATATATATATATATATATATATATA
>NC_021162.2:38630410-38632644 GCF_000331145.2 Cicer arietinum | reverse complement strand
TGAATTGTGGATTGAATTTGAGAATATGTCTGAGTATGTTCGGTGTGGAATTTGAAAATCATTAGAGTTAAACGAGTATTAAAAATGGGAAATCTTTTAATATCTCTGTTTACTTAATGTTTGTTGTGAAAATCATTAGAGTTAAACGAGTATTAAAAATGGGAAATCTTTTAATATCTCTGTTTACTTAATGTTTGTTGTGAAAATCATTAGAGTTAAACGAGTATTAAAAATGGGAAATCTTTTAATATCTCTGTTTACTTAATGTTTGTTGTGAAAATCATTAGAGTTAAACGAGTATTAAAAATGGGGAATCTTTTAATATCTGCATTTACTCAACGATTGTCGTGGATAGAGTCAGAGTATGCTCATGCATTTCATAGTACATGGCGACCAGATGGGCCATGGTGATAGTGGTGACTGGATGGGCCACGAGATGATTCCAGGTAAATCGTGCTGACCCGTGATAGGTGACACCTCGGTAAATAGTACTTCGGCCTATGATAGGCGGCACATTTACGATTTACATTTTTAGTAAATCGTGCTGGCCCGTGATAGGTGGCACCTCGGTAAATAGTACTTCGGCCTGTGATAAGCGGTACATTTACGATTTACGTTTTTAGTAAATCGTGCTGACCCGTGATAGGTAGCACCTTAGTAAATAGTACTTCGGCTTGTGATAGGCGGTACATTTACGATTTACATTTTTAGTAAATCATGCTGACCCGTGATAGGTAGCACCTCGGTAAATATACTTTGGCCTGTGATAGGCGGTACATTTACGATTTACGTTTTTAGTAAATTGTGTTGACCCGTGATAGGTGGCACCTCGGTAAATAGTACTTCGGCCTGTGATATGCGGTATATTTACGACTTACGTTTTTAGTAAATCGTGCTGGTGATAGGTAGCACCTCGGTAATTTAGTACTTCAGCCTGTGGTAGGCGGTACAATTATGATTTACGGCCCTTCGAGGAGGGTTTTGATTGGAATTTCGAGTCCATGCATTTTTGCATATACGCATTGCATTAGGGTGCTTGGCACGCGAGTCGTGTTTGATTCTAGATTATGATTGAGTGTTTGAACTCAAGTTGTCATGGTGATTGTGTTATAATTGCCAAGGATTAATGTTTTGGATTGTGTGAAAGTGTGACTGATTGCGAAACCATTTCGAAACTCAAGTTGTCGTAGTGATTGTGCTATAATTTCTAAGTGTGAATGTTTTGGAATTGTGTGTAAGTGTGATTGATTGCAAAACCATTTCGAAACTTATGTTGTCGTGGTGATTGTGTTATAATTGCCAAGTGCGGATGTTTTGGAATTGTGTTTAAGGGTGATTGATTGCAAAACTATTTCGAAACTCAAGATGTCGTGGTGATTGCGCTATAATTGCTAAGTGTGATTGTTTGGATTTGTGTGTAAGTGTTGATTGGTTTCGAAACCCTTTAAAAAGCTGAATTTTGTTGTTTTCCTGTTGTTGTCTGATGTGTATTCGAGTACAGAAAGCTGTATTCGAATACAGACATGCTCTTTTTGCCACTGACTTACTGTGTAGTCGAATAGAGACTGTTGTATTCGAATACAGACATGTTGTTTTGCTACTGACTTGCTGTGTAGTCGAATACATAAGGCTGTATTCGAATATAGATATGCTGTTTTTGCTGCTGAATGCTGAAATAGCCTTGTATTTGAATACAGAGATGCTGTATTCGAATACAACAGTGTTGTTTTGTTAAAAACTTCATTTTTCAACCTTGTTTATGCATGTTTGGCATATGGAAACCCTTTTAAGGTGCATGCTAAGTTGAAAGATTATTTTGTGCATTTAAAAACTTAAATGTTATGTGTTAATTGTTAATTTCGGTTGGTGACCCTTTACAACTATTGTGAAAATTTGGGCTTTGCCCTCAGATGAGAACCAGGACCATCCTACCAGTTAGTACGCTATAGATGGGAAGGTAGTTGGAAACACCTGACTGGAGCTGTGTTAGGAGGATCTTGCAGGGCGCGTGAAGATCATTCGGGATGTATAGTTTTTTGGTAGAATGATCAGATTAGGTTGATGTATAGGGACTAGACGTCTTTCTTTTTGGGTTGTGTTTATTTTAATTTGGAAGACTGTACATATACTAATATTGTTTGTTTGACATTTTATTATGATGGGGTCCATGTACCACTTTTTGATGTGTAAATACTTTGAATTCGTATTTCAAAAATTATTCCGCTGCTTGTAAA
>NC_021162.2:38553888-38630395 GCF_000331145.2 Cicer arietinum | reverse complement strand
TGTATAGTTTTTTGGTAGAATGATCAGATTAGGTTGATGTATAGGGACTAGACGTCTTTCTTTTTGGGTTGTGTTTATTTTAATTTGGAAAACTGTACCTATAGTAATATTGTCTGTTTGACATTTTATTATGATGGGGTCCATGTACCACTTTTTGAAGTGTAAATACTTTGGATTCGTATTTCAAAAACTATTATGCTGCTTGTAAATTTTGTTGACTTATTTGTCGTTGTGTTACAACTTAAATATTTATCCAAAAGTATTTTCTTCTCTATTTCTTTATTTTATGAATTTGTTTTGAAAAAGAAAAAATACACTCGCGCTGTTAAAAATCGGGGTGTTTCATACAACCACCAAAAGAAAGACATCAAGTCCCTATACAACAAAACTAATCTGATCATACTCTAGCAACTACAATAACATGGGTGACCTCCACAAACTCCACAAGTCCCGTCTGACGCAGTATCCATCTTCGAGGTAGCCTCCTCCTCATCAACATCCATAGACGGATCGGTCTCTTCAAAAGTCAGATCCACCCACGAGATAGGTGGCTTCGACGGCGCTGGAATATCAAAACAATTCAATAACTTAGTGATGGTCGGTAAGTGATCATTCACTAGAGAAGGAAGCTTTGACTTGGCTCGCCTAGATGGTCCTTCAATCTCTCCCACTGCCATCGGCCCCTTATCATTTTTTCCAGTCCCTGGTCCAACCGTTGTATCCTCAGCTCCTACAGTGGCCTCTTCCTCAACCCTAACTGGGGAATCCTCTGCATCTTCCCATGCTCCACTCATTCCAAGCACCAATCCTACTGGAACCGGATAGTCGATCTTCTCGCGAGTGAGCTCCACGAGGTATACTGCTCCAGCTCTCCTACTCGTCCTCGCTACCCTCCCCGTATAAGTACCCCTGCTTGAGATGGGGTCGTATGCCCAAGCAGTCGGCGAATCTCGGACAAGGAAGTCTAACGACGTTTCCGTCGTCAAGGTAACAATCAGTGGAACGGACTTAGGTATCATCTGAGGGCAAAGCCCAAATTCCACAATAATTGTAAAGGGTCACCAACCGAAATTAACAAATATCACTTAGCATTTAAATTTTAAATGCACAAAATAACCTTTCATCTTAGCATACTCCTTTAAAGGGTTTTCATATGTCAAACAAGTATAAACAAGTTTAAAAATGAAGTTTTTGACAAAACTGCACTGTCATATTCGAATACAGTAGTATCCTTGTATTCGAATACAGTGCTAATTCATAAGTCATTAGCAAAATCAGCACATCTGTAATCGAATACGAGGCAAGATGTAGTCGAATACGAGATAGGACAAGTCAATAGCAAAAAAGCGCATTTTTGTATTCGAATACAGTCCTGTTGTATTCGAATACAACTGTGAAAAATGCAGATTTTCAGTTTCGAACACCTTTCGAAATCTCTCAACACTTACACACAAATTCATTCAATCACACTCATAAATTACGGCACAATCACAACAACAATCGAGTATGTATATACAATCATCATAGTATATCAAACATGACTCGCGTGCCAAGCACCCTAATGCAATGCATATATGCCAATGCGCATGATTTTGGAATTCCAAACCAACAACTCTCCTCGAGAGGTGTAAATCGTAATTGTACAGCTTCTCACAGACCAGTACTAATTACCAAGGTGCAATCTCTCACAGATCAGCGCGATTTACTAATGTGCAATCGCTTACAAATCAGCACGATTTACTATGCGTGCAATCGCTCACAGATCGACACGACTTACAAGAGTGCAATCTCTCACAGACTAGCACGATTTTCTAGAGTGCAATCACTCACAGATCAGCACAACTAGAGTGCAATCTCTCATAGATCAGCACGACACGACAATCCCTTCAAGGATAAGATGAACCAACAATTCACATGGCCTCATCCCGTGGCCCATCATGGTTACCACTATCACTATGGCCCCATCGCAGTCACCATGTACTATTAAATGCATGAGCATACTCTACCTCTTTCACCACAATCATTAAGTAAATGCAGATATTAAAAGATTTCTCATTTTTAATACTCATTTTACACTAATGATTTTCAAATTCAACACAGAGCATACTCAAACATATATTTTCTACCACCACACATCAAATTTAATCCATAATTTACATTAAATTCGATCAATTCAAATTCCACCCATAATTTACATTAAATTCGATCAATTCAAATTCCACAAAATCCACACCAAGTTCAATCATCAATCACCCATTAATTTCCACATTTTCAAACATAAATCACGCCAAATTAATTTTCACAAACCACACCTCAAACGCATCAAATTTAATTTCCTCAAAACACATAAATGAATTAAATTCCTTTTCCACAAAATCACACATCAATTTCACCAAATTCCAACTACACAAATACACATATAGCATTCTATATGCAAGCTAAAAATTTGGAAGGAGCCCTTACCTTAGTTATAGCTCTTTCAATAATTGTCGTTACTAAAATCAAACGGAACGAAAATCTCACTCGTGCAAACACCTTAGATTAACTCCACTTGACTAAGCCTTTATCTTCTTCAAGTTCTTCCAACGCACAAAGGAGAAAAGAAAAGAAATAAGGGATGAAATGGAGGAATGAGAAGGAGGAAGTAGGGTTCACGGTATAAGGAGGAGGAAGGAGATAGAATGGGTCTTTTTTTTTTTTTTTTAAGAGCATCGAGATATTCATAACAAGGTTTCTTGGCCCCTAAGTTTTCCTCAAACTATCCAACTCCTTTTTGGACGAAATATCTATGATAGAAAAATATTTACTTTCACCTCAACTCAATTGACAAATGAATTTTTTTTAATATCATTAAATTATTCATCGACGAATAATTTTAAATCGGATCTCAAAGCATATATATATATATATATATATATATATATATTAAATATATTAATAACTCTAATAAAATATATTTTTGGTACTAAATCCACAAAATAAAATAAAATTGGCTAAATGCCTCACAAATTCAACACAAAATACTCTAAAATTGCATAAATTAGAGTTTAAAAAAAAGGTTTTACAATTAGCAAATTATAATAATAATAATAATAATAATAATAATAATAATAATAATAATAATAATAATAATAATATCTAGTCAATTATGTTGTGTTATTTTTCAAAAATGAGATCAAGTTATTTTCTAGTAAAAATTTTATTTGTCACATGATGAACTACTTCTAAAGAAAAAAAAATTATGTCATTTTTTGAAAGAAAATAAATATTTGTAAGTAATGTCTTGGATCAAAATCCTAGGCGTTACATTGGTCTTCATTGATGACATATTGATGTATTATTAGAGCATAGAGGAACATGAAGCTCATCTAAGTCCAATTTTGCAAGTCTTGAAGGATAAACGATTGTATGCTAATTTGGGGAAATGTTAATTCTGGTTGGAGGAGGTGAATTTCTTGGGACACGTCATTTCAAGGGAAGGTGTCGTTGTTGACCCAACTAAAGTAGAATCTGTAGTGGCATGGAAACAACCACAGGTCGTCATAGAGAGTATAAGTTTTTCGGGCTTGGCTGGATACTATAGAAGATTCATTGAGGGTTTTGCCAAGATTATAGCTCTGTTGATGAAACTCACCAAACAGAATCATATCTATGCATGTACGGAGAAATGAAAGAGAAACTAACCACATTACTAGTGCTAGTGTTGCCACAACCAGAAGAGCCATATGAAGTTTATTGTTATGCTTCTTTCCAAGGATTGGGTTGTGTACTTACGCAGAACAAACAAGTGGTAACATATGGTATCATATAGTTGAAGGTGCATCAGAAGCATCCATCTTGTTAGTAATAATTGTATGATCAAATGTGTAGCTAGCAAGAATAAGTACATGAATCCCAATTAATTCCTGACGGTTGGTCATGGAACCATATTTATTCTTATAGAGTTCCATATTCATGTGTGCAATTAACCTTAATGACGAGAATTATTCCTTCTCTTTAATAAACTCTACGCCTCCTATATTATTCTTATACACTTATCCCTCATAGAATAAGATTAAACTTGCAAAAGAGCATAAAAGAAGTTCTAATCACCCACACCCCACACGTCGTTCCCAACATTATATTTTGTTTATCTCAAAAAATTTCTAAGGCACTCAAACAACCATCCGCACTCAAACAACCAAGTTCCAAGCTTTCCTTCTTTCATCCTTTTGACTAGGTAAGGGTTTTTCTCCATGCAAGGTTAGACTAGATATTAAATTATAGTTTGTAAAGAAAAAATGTTGATTTTATATTTTTCTTAAAGAATCTAACTATAATGTTTTGATTTTAGAGTAATATGTTTGCCTTGGTAAACTTAATTATAAAAATTCGAATTTTATTGTTATAACATGAGTAATATGCTTGTTGTCATATATTTGACGTAAAGTTGCAATTTTTGTGTTGTTTAGGTGTACTTAATTATAAAGTTATGATTTTTATTATGATTTCATGAGTAGTATGTTTGTTAGGATGTATTTCATTTAAAGTTTTGATTTTTGTGCTATTTCATTTCAAAGTTTTGATTTTTATGAATACTATATGAGTCTTGAGGAAATTGATGAAAAATTTTAAGTTTTAATTTTTGATTATTGTGATGCGTTTAGCGGTAAACTTTGAGTTATATGCCTAAATAACTAATAATGGGAGAATTTTTATAGTGGAAGAAATAAAGTTTATCGCTGTATGTGTTCTTCGTTATTTGAGTTTTAATGTCTAACAATAACATGTATCGAATCCGATGTTATAGTTTATAAAATGAAAGTTGTGACTCTAAGGCATTATTCATGTATTATATATTTGGGATAGAAAAATTATTGATTATTGATTTTAAGCATCCATGAGAACAAAAATTTGATGTCATAAGTGATTAAAATTTAAACTTGAATATTTTATCTTTGTGGTTGCCTAAGTGGCTGGTGAACTGTGTTTTGAATATTGTTATCTGTGTGGTTGCCTAAGTAGCTGATGATTTGTGTTTTGAATATTGTTATCTTTGTGGTTGCCTAAGTGGCTGATGAATTGTGTGTTGAACATTGTCCTCTTTGTGGTCACCTATGTGGATAGTGACATATACCTTTTGAGCATCATTCTCATTTCATGACATATCATGTTCATCTTTGTGGACGCCTTGGTGGCTGGTTGGGTTTACCTCATTGGTATGAGTGACTTCTGCGTGGAAGCCTTAGTGGCTGGTTATATTTGGATCATATACTTTTAGGAGCATGCATAACTTGCATACATTTGATTGTTATTTTTATCTTGATCTAATTATTTGTTATAAGGTGAGTTGGTACTTAATGACTTATTTACATACATTTATTTACATACATTTAATGACTTTTGATACAAGTTGGTGAATTATTAAAAAAAATCAATTTCTTTAAAAGAGTAGAAGAATTCATAAATCTCAAAATCAGAAAAGAGTAGAAGAACTCATAAAGTTCATAATTTCAAATTCATCTTAGAGTTCAAAGAGAGAAACACTTGTTCAAGTTAGAAATACTCTTTAAATGTGTTTTCTTAGAGTATGAGAGTTATTATTATTATTATCAGCTTAGTTAGAAGAAAAAAACATAAAGTTCTAATCTTTTGTATCCAACCCGATAGTGTTATTAGGAGAAGACTTGGCTGTTATGGTGAAGGTGGGTAGTTCCTTAAAGTTTGTGGTTGTTAGGTTGTTTGGAAAACTAACTTAGAGGGTTAGGTACTTTGTAATTCAAGGTATTTGAATTAGTGGATTAAAATTTTATGAATTAGTGAATTAAAACCTTTTGAATTAGTGGTGAACTAGGATAAATCTTTTGTATTGACTTTGTCAAACACAATTCAACCCTCTTTTTGCGTTTGCACCTTCAACTACCAGACTGGGTTACAAAATTGTGAGACTATTTCTGTTTTTCTTCTTATAAGTAGTGTTGTTACAATGATTACACACTAATAATGAAGCACTAAGCACTAGATAATATAAAGGTTTACGAGTATGACTGAAACACTAAGCACTAAGATCGTTGACTTTCCATTTAAGACATTGACTTTTCTTTATCACAATATAACTTGATTGTTGGAGTTAGATGTTGTATACTTTGCTTTCTTGATAGTCCAAGGAAGATTGTGTGACTTAGAATTAGTGGCTTGACAAATCACATTTGTTGCATATTTTAGAAGAAAAATATTGTCAAGTAACCTAACCAGAAACTTCATGAAATTGACGGTGGTAATCAAACGTATTTCAAAACCTATTTTAAAAACCTCACAGAAACTTAACTATTCTTTTGTGCCTCAATCTATTTCAACCTTCTCAACCTATTTCAACCTTCACACATCGATGTTGCATCACCGTCACACCTCGTCACCGCATCTTAACCTCCTTACGTTGCATCTCTACTTCGCTGTCATCGTAACCTCGTCGTTGTCGTAACCTCGCCTCCTTTGTAATCTCATCGCCGTTGTAAGTGTTGTGCGCCACTCTGTCTTATTTCAGTCTCGCTTCTCGCCGTTTTTCATTATTATCGTTTCATTATTCATTTTCGTGAACTATAGTGAGTTAAGGTTTTGGTTTTCTTCTGATTTAGGATTTTTCTTCTAATTTAGTGTTTTTGTGTGTTGTTCTTTTGAACATTTTCAATTTCCAAATTGCTTTAGTTGCAGATACGGTGTTTTTCTAAAATTGGAATCTATTCTCAAGTTGAAGGAGCCAAAGAGTTCGGACAATGTCACATTGCTACTTGTATAAAGGTATTTTCAATTAAGCTTGTGTCTAAGCTGATTCAAATGTCCCTATCAATTATTATTGCCATTGCTAAATTCCCGTATGGTAATTCCTGGTTCTGGAAAAGTTGAGGCAATGAACTAGATGAGAATAGTATACATATGCTTCTAAGTCCTTAATCAATTCTTATTAATGAAAAAAATTATTCTATAATCAGTAACTGAAAGAAATTATGCTAAACTTCAATCTAGTAAATTAACTACATTATAACAGAAGAAGAAAATCTCAAAATAAAAAACTTTGAATCTATAGATTTAGAATAACCAACATTATTTTAAGAGACTAGTACATAGGGGCAAGGCTTGCATGAAATGTCCAAGATTTTGGTACTCTGTTACCAAGATTTTGGTTATGCTATGAAGGAAAGAAGTTAGTCACAGAAACGGATTATCTTAGAGATTATGGTATCAAGGATGGCGATCGGATCTTTATTGTGTTAATACTTAAATATGACTAAAATTAGTAATATATAATTAAATATGCTTATTTGATTAATATGAACTTGTTTATAACTTTTAAAAAGTTTCATGTCAACTGAATATTGATGCCACATATGCAATCCCTGTTAGTTTATAAGGTTGATCATGTCTACCCATCTAGGGAGTATGCTATAAAACATTCCAAATTTCCAATAATTTTGGTCAATAAATTAACTCTCTATCTCTAGGAGCATATTTTGGAAACTCAAGACAATGCAGAAATTGACCATGTCAAAGCCAATGTTAAGCCAAGTAGAAAAGCACTTCAGTCCTTGGGTTATGCAGAGTTGACTATTGAAGATTTTTTTTACGGTAACTTATCAGCTGCATTCTTTGCTCCTTGTGTTTTGGGGTTATATTTTTATTTATTATTTTATAAATATCTCAAAGATTTACTAGCCAAAATGAATATACCCACTGAGCTTATGGAAAATTCTCTATAAATAACATATTGTACTGCTGGGTATACATAACAATCTCTTTTTGAATTATGAGAAGAATTTGAATAGATCTTCCATATGCGCGCAGCTTTAATTTTATTAACAATTTTTTAATTTGAAATTTTTTCGAATTTCATGCTAATTTTATGTTTTTTATTTTTATATTAAAAAATAAAAAATTAAGTCAAAATAGTGTGTTTAATTTTATATATTTACCATCACATTTTTTGTTTTGTCAATTTTGGTGCCAAGGGTTCTAGTTGCCTCTAGTTTTAAAATATGGTCAAACTTATTGACATGTAATTCAACTATTGATAATTTAATTTGATGGTCTCAAAATATATTTTTATAATAAATAAATTATTTTTATAATTAAAATTTTAACTTTAATTTTAATTAAAATTATAACAATAAATATTATATCAAAACAGATAAAATTTAAAAATACGAAATTTAAAATATCTCAAACTCGATGATTTAATTTGATACTCATTACTAAGGTTGTTCTCATTCAACCTATAAAACGAAGGTTGTGCTGATTCAACCTATAAAATAAAGGTTGTGTTCCAAACCCTTAAGCGAAAGAGAAAACAGATCATCACCTCTAGATTCTCGTTTTCAAACTCATCGTCCTTCACAATTCCTCAGCATCGTGTGTAGTTCTCGCCCTAGCTCAAGTCCTTGGTTCAGATCGCTCTCATGGTGTTCATTTTCTTCGAAAATTTGAAATCCTAGCGCCTCCAATAAGATTTGGGCAATTCCTCATTGCTGCGTTTTCCTTTCTTCTTCATGTTGAGATATGTGGCTCTCAATTACTTCCCTCATCTATAAGCTATTTAATTTGTGGCCAATGTTAAGTCCTTAATGTTGAAGCTTTCTCCAGCAATTTTGCCTTGCTTCACGTGGACATGCAATAAAGAAATGTTCCCTAGCCTTTTGTTACATGCTACACACCTCCTCCTTATTTGCATGCTCATTGCCACATGTCACGTTACTTCATGATGAAGAAGGTACTCAACATGACTATAAAAGGCAACGCACATAAGGCATAAAATAATCAACACATATCAACAATATAAAATCATTTGAGAGTTCTTTATTCCATTTGAGAGTTTATTTTGTGAGAGAAAATATTGAGTGAAAAATATTGTTTTTTCTTTGTGCTCATCATTATAAGAGGATATCTTGTACTCTCTTTTACATAGTGGAACTTTGCTCTTGAGCGCTTGTGGTTTTTTACCTCTTACACTAAGGGGGTTTTTCCACGTTAAATCTTGTGTGTTCATCTCTTGTTATTATTTTACTTCTCTTTGTTCTCAATTGATTAGATCATGTGCTTTCGCATACCGCTGATACCCTAACAAGTTGTATCAGAGCACTTATTCAATTGAGAATTTCAAAATGTCTACTAAATTTGACATTGAGAAGTTTGATGGCAAGATTAGCTTTTCTATTTGGCGAGTCCAAATGAGGGCCGTTCTTATCCAGAGCGGATTGAAGAAATCTTTAGATGGGAAGTCAAAGAAATCGATTACTATGATTGATGATCAATGGGACGAGTTGGATGAAAAGGCGCTTTCATCAATCCAACTTTGCTTGTCCAAGGAAGTTCTCCGTGAAGTAGCCAATGAAGAAACCACTGCTGCATTATGGTTAAAGTTAGAAACTTTGTCCATGATCAAGAGCCTCGCAAACAAACTTCGTCTCAAAGAACGCTTGTATACCATAAGAATGGTTGAAGGTACTCCTATTCAATCTCATCTTGATGAGTTTAATTCTATTATTATAGATCTGCAAAATATTGATATCCAAGTTGAAGATGAAGATAAAACTGTTTTGTTGATTGTCTCTTTACCTTCTACCTATAAACACTTCAAAGAAATCATGTTATATGGAAATAATGATACCTTATCCTTTGAAGATGTTAAATCAAATTTATTGTCAAAAGAAAAATTTGATCTTGAAGTTCATTCTATAAACAAGGATGAAAGTTTGATGGTTAGAGGTAGAACTCTAGAAAAGGGGAGTACCAGTCACAAAAAGTTCAGATCCAAATCCAGGGGACGTAAATCCAACAAATTCTGTCACTATTGCAAGAAATCAGGGCACGAAATTTCTGACTGTTTTCTCTTGAAGAAAAAACAACAAAAACAAGAAAAAGGGAAATCTCCACAATCCCCTGAAGCTGCTAATGTTGAAGCTAATTCTGACAGTGATATTCTTTTATCTGTTATCTCTTCTAATAAGAGGAGTAAAACAGAATGGATTCTTGATTCTGGATGTACTTTTCATATGTGTCTTCACAAGGATTTATTTACCACTTTTGAATTTGTTGATAGTGGTGTTGTCTTGATGGGCAATGATACCCAATGCAAGGTTGCAGGAATAGGTACCATCCAGATCAAGACTCATGATGGCATTGTTAGAACTTTCTCCAATGCCCGCTATATTCCAGAGTTGAAGCGGAACTTAATTTCTCTTGGCACCCTTGAGTCTTTCGGGTGCAAATATTCAGTTGAAGGTGGAGTTCTAAAGGTATCAAAAGGTACTCTTGTTTTATTAAAAGCTAAACGAATTGGTAGTTTATATGTCTTGCAAGGGTCTGTAGTGACAGGTTCAGCAGCAATATCATCTTCCATGCCTGATAATGATGTCACCAATCTATGGCACATGCGCCTGGGCCATATGAGTGAAAAAGGCATGCACCTTCTAAGCAAGAAGGGTCATCTTGGAAAACATGGGATCAGTAAGTTGGAGTTTTGCAAACACTGTGTTTTTGGGAAACAGAAAAAGGTTAGTTTCTCCACTGCAACTCACCGCACCAAAGGTGTTCTTGATTATATTCATTCTGACCTTTGGGGACCTTCTAAAGTTCCTTCCCAGGGTGGACGCCGCTATATGATGACTATTATTGATGATTTTTCTCGTAAGGTCTGGGTTTACTTTTTACAGCATAAAAGTGAGACGTTTCCTACTTTCAAGAAGTGGAAAACTCTTGTTGAAAACCAGACAAGGAAGAAAGTGAAGAAGCTCAGAACGGATAATGGTTCAGAGTTCTGTAATGGTGACTTTAATGAGTTCTGCAGAAATAATGGTATTGCTAGACACAAAACCATCCCCAGAAATCCCCAGCAAAATGGTGTTGCAGAACGAATGAACAGGACTCTACTTGAGAGAGCTCGTTGTATGCTCTCAAATGCTGGGTTATGGCATCAACGCAATTTTTGGGCCGAGGCAGTATCTACTGCATGTTACTTGGTCAACCGTTCTCCACACTCGGCACTTGATTTCAAAGTTCCAGAAGAAATTTGGTCAGGTAATCCTGTTAATTATTCTAATTTAAGAATTTTTGGATGTCCTGCATATGCACATGTCAATGATGGCAACTTATCTCCAAGAGCTATTGAGTGCATATTTATTGGTTATGCATCTGAGTCTAAGGGGTAACGTTTATGGTGTCCTAATTCATAGAAGTTAATTCTCAGCAGAGATGTTACTTTTAATGAGGATGCATTATTATCTTCTGGAAAACAATCTTTTGTGCCTTCTTCTACTAGTATAGGAAATTTGCAGGGTACTAGCGAGAAGGTGGAGTTGAAGCCTGCAGCTCCTGATGTCGATGTTCCATCTTCCTCAACAAATGAGTCTAGCATTGATGATCATTATGTTGATTGTGATCATGATGATAGTACCACTTCTCCTATTCAACAGCAAGGAGATGATTATTGTATTGCCCGAGACAGAACCAGAAGACCAATCGAAAAGCCAGTTAGATTCAGAGATGATGACAATTTAACTGCTTATGCATTGTCTGTCGCACAAGAGGTAAATGATGGTGTTGAACCTGTCAGCTACACTGAAGCTTTTTCTTGTGCTGACTCATCACAGTGGCTAGTGGCTATGAATGAAGAAATTGAAAGTCTTCATAAAAATGGTACTTGGGCTTTAACAGAGCTTCCAAAAGGCAAGAAACCATTGAGGTGTAAATGGGTCTATAAGAAGAAAGAAGGCATTCCCGGAGTTGAAGATCCAAGATGCAAAGCACGATTAGTCGTTAAAGGCTTTTATCAAAAGGAAGGTATTGACTTTAATGAGATATTCTCACTTGTTGTTCGTCATACCTCCATTCGTGTTTTGCTTGCGTTTGTTGCTTTGTTTGATTTGGAATTAGAGCAACTTGACGTCAAGACAGCTTTTCTTCATGGAGAGCTGGACGAAGAAATCTATATGGAGCAACCTGAGGGATTTATTGTTCCTGATAAGGAGCATCTTGTCTGCCGACTACAGAAATCTTTGTATGGCCTTAAGCAAGCTCCCAGACAGTGGTACAAGAAATTTGATTCTTTCATGATTGGGCAAGGTTATTACAGGAGTCAATTTGATGACTGTATTTATTTTCAAAACTTTCCAGATGGTTCTTTCATATACTTGTTACTTTATGTTGATGATATGTTAATTGCATCGCGTAACAAGTCTTTGATCAGGAAACTGAAAACTCAGCTCAGTAATGAGTTTGATATGAAAGAATTAGGTGCATCTAAGAAGATTCTTGGTATGGAGATCCACAGGGATCGTCAAGCTGGTAAACTGATCTTATCTCAACATAAGTATATTGAGAGAGTGCTTGAAAGGTTTAATATGAATAATTGCAAACCTGTTTCTACTCCACTTGCTGCACATTTCAAGTTATCTTCAGATCTTTGCCCAGATACAGAGGAAGAAAAGGAGCATATGTCACACGTTCCATATGCTAGTGCAGTTGGCAGTCTTATGTATGCAATGGTGTGCACTAGACCAGATTTAGCATATGTTGTTAGCATAGTAAGTCGGTATATGCATAATCCTGGAAAGGATCACTGGAGTGCTGTAAAATGGATCTTTCGGTATCTAAAAGGTACTTCAGGTATTGGCTTGATCTTTGACCGAAGCAAGGCTACAACCAACAACGTTGTAGGTTTTGTTGATTCAGATTATGGTGGTGATCTTGACAGAAGAAGATCCCTCTCTGGTTACATCCTTTACTCTCTGTGATAGTGCTATCAGCTGGAAAGCTACACTTCAATCTATTGCTGCTTTATCTACAACAGAAGCAGAATATATTTCAGCAATAGAGGGTGTGAAGGAGGCTATTTGGCTCCGAGGTTTGGTCAATGAACTTGGTCTAACACAGGATCTTCTAACTGTGTTTTGTGATATTCATTTGACCAAGAACAATCGCTATCATGATAAAACCAAACACATTGATGTTAGACGTCACTTTATCCGAGATATTATTACTGCTGGTGAAATTATTGTTGAAAAGATTCACACATCTGAAAATCCAGCAGATATGTTGACCAAGTCACTTCCAAATACCAAGTTTCAGCATTGCTTAGACTTGGTTGGTCTTTACAGTACTTGAACGCCCTTTGGGGATTTATTTGGCGTTGAGCAATTTGTTGAATTCGAGCCAAGGTGGAGATTGTTGAGATATGTGGCTCTCATTTACTTCCCTCATCTATAAGGTATTTAATTTGTGGCCAATGTTAAGTCCTTAATGTTGAAGCTTTCTCCAGCAATTTTGCCTTGCTTCACGTGGACATGCAATAAAGAAATGTTCCCTAGCCTTTTGTTACATGCTACACACCTCCTCCTTATTTGCATGCTCATTGCCACATGTCACGTTACTTCATGATGAAGAAGGTACTCTACATGACTATAAAAGGCAACGCACAGAAGGCATAAAATAATCAACACATATCAACAATACAAAGCCATTTGAGAGTTTATTTTGTGAGAGAAAATATTGAGTGAAAAATATTGTTCTTTCTTTGTCCTCATCATTATAAGAGGATATCTTGTACTCTCTTTTACATAGTGGAACTTTGCTCTTGAGCGCCCGTGGTTTTTTACCTCTTACAATAAGGGGGTTTTTCCACGTTAAATCTTGTGTGTTCATCTCTTGTTATTATTTTACTTCTCTTTGTTCTCAATTGATTAGATCATGTGCTTCCGCATACCGCTGATAGCCTGATACCCTAACACTTCAGCGACTCCATAACTAGTGAGGGTTATTGCTTTCACTTTTGCATCAGTTTCAAATCAATCTCCACCGTACTTGAAATCAATGTTATCCTTATCACTTCATCTTTCAATTTCTTCCATTTTTTTTTTTAATTTAGTATTTAATTTCTTCGATAACTCTACTTTTGTGGGGTTTAACTTTCACTTTGACCTAAATTTCAGTCCACTAAAATTTTACTCCGTTTTCGTGGTGCTTGGAAGTCTATTCATGGCTAAATGAGGTTTGTGGATCGATTGAATGTTTTCAAATTACCAAGTTACTCAGATAAGATATTATAATAATGAATGCCTACTGATTTCATTTTTTCAGTTACCTTGTTATGCTGTTATCTATGTTTCTGATATATTTTTAATCTCATTGTTTCTTTCTCATAGAAAATGCATGTGATCTAGATCAGATTTGTTAGTATCGTAAGTTGGCTTATAAATGTGCATTTTATGGCTTTTTAGGTTTGAATGATTTTATTATAACAACTGACTAGAGAGTATGTTTTTAACTTATTTTCTCAAGCTAATTTGAATATAAATTAATCTTGAGCATATATGATAAGTTCTTTTGTATAGAATTCTTTTCTATAAGTATTGTAAAAGTGCTTTAAGAGGTTCTGTACCTACAAATAAAGAAGAGGTGGGAAGTGTTTAAGAGGTTAGACTTAAAAAATAGTGCAGAACATTCATATTCTAGGAAGGTTGATATTTGGTTTGGATACAAGGTCCCTGCCATAACATTCAAGTTGTTGATGTTTACCTTTTAGTGTCTCAACTCTCGACATTTTCATATGCCTTATGAATTTAATGGCTGTAGTAAAAAGAAATAAGATTCATGATTGAAAGGCATCATTCTTAGATCTTATACATGACTCTTTGTACAGGATAATTTAATTGTCAACTTCTATTTCATTGATACATGTAAAATGCATTAAACACCATTTTCTCTGCTAGTGTTTTGGGAAATTATTTATAATACATGTTATAATGTGTCTTAATTCGAGTAACATGAGAACTGAGATGGGATCACATATCAATGAAATTGTGGTAGTTGATGCTAGCTTTTTTTCCTTTCCTTTAGATAACTCATCACTTAGTTTACCTAACACTGGTAAACCAAAAATTAGTAATTCTTTTTCTATTTTGGCTACTTCTTGAGATGGAGCTATTTTAGTGAGTTTTTCAACATCAAGTCCTTGACCATCTCTTGGCTCTTCATTTGTTGGAATGTTTACTGGCATTTGATCCTAAGATAGAGGCAATGTTGAATACACTAAATTAACTAGTGTTATCTTTATTTTATGTAAGACGTAGTTTTATGATTCCTTTATAAGACTCAATATTAGAAATTTAAACTTAATCTCAAAGAATAAGATCAATAATCAGTTGAGATCAGAGAAATTCATTTCCATTAGTACATTGAATTATGTTATATTCTTCTTATTCTATTGTCGGTACATATCATTGTATAGTTGTTACTGTTTTCTTTTGCAGTACAAGATAGGTTGGTCGAAATCACCTCTTCCTTTAAGTGATGAACCATATCGTCACAAGATTTTAGATCTTATTGGTGATATCTCGCTGTTTGCTAAGTTTGGCAATCAAGGACTCCTAGTGGCACACATCGAAAGACTAATATTAAATACTTTAAAAATGTATTTATAATAATATTTTTAGTTGAAATTTTGATATAAATTAAAGATCAATAGACAAGTGCAAGATGAAAATTTACCTCTGCAAATTTCTTGCAGATTTTTCTTTGAAAATAATTGAGGCAGAATAACCAGTGGATTTTGATGCGAAAACATTTTTCAAGCGAAATTTCATGTGGAAATATGCTTAGAACAATTTAGCAGAACTGCAGATATTTCTGCATGAAAAGTCGTAAAAAATGTCATAAGTTTAATAAAAATTTGCCGCAAATGTATTTACTTTTCCTGCGAAAATATTTGTAAGTAATTTATTGGTGGATTTAGAACTTCAAGGAATAATTATCCATGAAGGTTTTATGTGGGAGAAATAGTTATGCTGATAAATTCGTATGTAATGTGTTTTTTTATGGAAATTTAGCTTAAATTCGCAGGTAAAATATTGATTTCTAGTAGTGTCTATTATTAAAAGAAAAAACGACATAGAGGAGAAAAAAAGAAAAAAGGAGGTGGCATATCAATAAGAGATTTTGAAGACTCAAGAGTTAGGTTAATCTATTCATGAGTTTTTATTCTCCTCTTTAATTTGATGAACACCATTATTCTTGATTTGATTTTCTCTATAATACCGAGTAACTAAACTTTCTTCTAAGATCGATGGTGGATCTTATAATTGAGATAATTTTTTTTTATTATGTCTTATTTATCTATCCTAGTTTTATTTTAATTACTTCTTATTATTCAATTACATTTTCCTATTACTCTAATCATATGGTAGGATTGAACACTCTTTGAATGTTCTTAATCAATTAGTTGTTTATGATCGTATCACAACTAATTGGTGGATCTATAGAATAATTGAGACTATAAATTATTGAATGAACAAATTTATAGTTTTAATAAAGAGATTCATAATTGAATAAAAAGAAAGGAGTTCAAATAGAACTAAAATCAGAGTAAATCAAAGTTAGATGTGAAATCATGGTCTTAGGCTTCTCTACGTTGATCTCCAACTTTACACTTTCATTCATAATTGTATTAGTTATTTCGTATCAATCATTATTGTCAGTCTAAATAATAAATATTATTTAGTAGTTGATAATTGTTAATTAATTCTTGACGCCTTTGTCGGCATTAATTTAGCTATATTAAACAACATTTTTTTATTACTTTATATATATTCTTTATTTAGTTTAACTTTAATTATTTTATTCAAAAGTAAAAAATAAATCTGTTTGTTTTAATTTTCGCTGTTACTATGATTAATTTATTTAATTGGTTTTTTTTAAATATTTTGTTTTTCATTTTTATTATTATCATTTCAATTTTGTTTTGCTCTTTATTTTATGAAATAGCCAAAAAAAAATTATTTATTTATTTAGTTGTTATTAGTTTTATTATATGTTTTTCATGTTTACTTGCTCCTTGGAGTCCATCAGTTGATTTTTGTTTTAATAGAAAAAAAAATAGTCTAGATGAAAAACACGAGAGATTACATCATGTGTAACCAATAACAAATCACACCTATCATAAAAAACAATGAGTGAATATATATTATAAACTAAATTGAAAGCTCTTAAAAGACTAAGAGATATTTACTTCTCTTCCTTATCAATATTGTAATTTGGTGGGACAATCAAGACTGCTAATAAGAAATTCTTGAATTACTATGAGATCTGTTGTGATGGGATCAAATATGATCCCTACTATTCGTGGAATATTATTTAAATACCACATTGCATGCAACTTTAAAGTCGAAAATATGAAATAAGAAAATAAGTTAGATATAGACTTACAACCTTGATAAACTTAGACATGAAGAACAAATGTTTATGAAAAAAAAACCTTTATAAAATAGATCACTTTTAAGGAGAATTAACAAGACGTTATGATTATAGTCATAAACAAAAGACAAGAGACCCTACTTATTGTTGTTGGAAAGACTATAGTAACTATTAGTGATGTAGAGTTGAGGTTGTAAAGAGAAAGATGACTTTAAGGTGTTTACAGTTTTAAATTTCACTCACAAATTTCTCTCATATTATTTTCTTGTAGTTGGATGATGTGGTTGTTACTAATGGCCTCAAAAATCACCATAAGTAAACCAAAACATCTCTCCATAAGCAACCCCAAATCTGAACGATCAACCACTGTTTGTCCATAACCACAAATCCCACACAATAAAGCAAGTCAAATTCCCACTCATTTTCTGCAAATGTTTGAGAATAACACAAGAATGGTAACAAATCACCTTTCAAAACTTAGGTACATGTCACAAAATTATAATATCTTAAAACACCATGTATAAATTAAAAACAGTTATGTGTCAAGGGACTAGATTGTGATAAATTCAATTTGCCTTCTGAAAGCAAAATAAAATAATACAGTTTCTACTTCTAAGTGCCTGAAAGCATTTGTTGACAAACTATTCTTATGAAAGTCCTTGGTTTGGCTGAAAGTGAAAAATATTCCCAGCATTAGCAATATTGTGTTCATTAAGATGAGCATGTTCCGTAATTTGAGTTTCATAGGAGACTTAGGCCACTAGAATCTTTCGTGACTCATGTTTAATTAAAAGGGAAAGTGTCAACGAAACAAGTTTATATATCTATGGAACAAAATGCATTGTGACAAAAGACGCTCATTCTCATGACTTACCAGCATCAAGGTCTAGTATTTGCATAATCTCGAAAGTAATATTAACTGTTATTTTTGAATTCCGAAAACTTTGAAAAAAACAATTTATGCCACCGAAAATATTATTGGGTTGAGTCGCGGACTAGATCGCTCTCTTTAAGACATTTCGAGGCACTATCCAAAAGGTGCAAGACAGACTATCAACCACGAAGTCCCCAGGATAAAACAGCCCAGATCACTGTATCGGAGTTCTACTTCACTGTAGAAAACTGTTCTAGAATTACACCCACAATATGGCAGTCTGATGACTACCAGTCATAATATGGCACTAAGACCATTCAAAAGAAAATAGAAGAAGTGAGTAAGGAAAGTGAGAAGTGAGAAAAGTCTCAGATACGAAGAGCTTTTGGTGTGATTTTCCAACTAAGGAGAACCCTCTATTTATAGAGGATATCTGCAACTGGATCAGAGAAAGGGCGCGATACTCAAAACATGCACTCCAATTGACCACAGAAACGTGCGCTTTAATTTCGTTGACTACCAAAACGTGCGCTCCAAACTTAGGGTTTTGACTCTGAGTTTTGATCGGGCAACCATTGATACGTGATACCAAAGATTAGGGTTTTGACCGGGCAAAACAGATGTGCAAATTCAGGAGTGAGGACTGGATCAGATATTGAATGTTGACTCGGTGGAGGGCAACTACGTAATTAACGTAACAATAAGAGATAAAAATGCAAGCATTCATTTATTAAAATAAATAAATAAATTTATTAATTTTTTCTATAAAAAATAATACACCACTAACCCCAAGCCTTTTGTGTTTATATATCTGTTGTCTTTATAGCCGAATTTGTTTTCATAAAATATCCCTAACAACAAAACTTAAAATTCTTCATCATAAATCGTATCATTACAAATATCTGTAACAACAAAGTGTTGAAAATGGTGATGCTTTAATGGAAATTTATTGGAAATAATGATGACATTTATGAGAGTTAGTGTTGTGTGAATTGAAAAAATTGGGAAGTCCCACATATGAGGGATATCACACACTAGTAGGGTATATAAGGTGAAGGTATGGAACTTGGGGAGGGCCCCAAGGAGTACCCCAATTTTGTGAAGGAGGGAGAACGCAAGCAATATTGACCACCACACACGCGCGCCGCCGTCAGGCCGGCTCGGCCTTGGCCTTGGCCTTGGCTTTGGCTTTGGCTACGTGGTGTATTATTATTTTTTGGCATGAAAATTAATTAATTAATTATTTTAATTAACTGATTGCTTGCGTTTTATCTCTAATTGATACGTTAATTACGTAACTGCCCTCCACCGAGTCAGCATTACATATCTGATCCAGTCTTCCTTCCTGAATTCGTGCGCCTGTTTTTTGCCCGGTCAAAACCCTAATATTTGGTATCACGTTTCTTTTGTTGCCCGGTCAAAACTCAGAGTCAAACCCTAAGTTTGGAGCACACGTTTTGGGTGGTCAACAGCTTTGGAGAGCAAGTTTCTGGGGTCACATCTTGGAGCGCACGTTCTGATGGACCCCTGATTCTCTCAGATCCAATTGCGGATTTCCTCTATAAATAGAGGGTTCTCCTCAGTTGGAAAAACACATCAAAAGCTCTTCGTATCTAAGGCTTTTCTCACTTCTCCCCCTTCTTATTGTTTCTTCTCTTTCTTTCGAGTAGTCTTAGTTCCATATTACGAGTGGCAGTCGTACGACTGCCATATTGAGGGTGTAATTTTAGAACGGTTTTTCTACAGTGCAGTAGAACTCCGATACAGAGTATTTGAGCTGTTTTATCCTAGAGACTTCGTGGTTGATAGTCTGCCTTGCACAATTTGGGCAGTGTCTTAAAGAGAGCGACCTAGTCCGCGACTCAACCCAGTAATATTTTCGGTGGCATAAATTGTTTTTTCAAAGTTTTCGAACACAAGTGTAGGGACAAGCCAAACGCTGCTAATTAGGCCAACTTAACAGAAGAACAATTCATTGCTATGATAACTGAGATCAACCTTGTTGGTGAATCAGATGGATGGTGGATAGACACTAGCGCCTCACGCCATGTCTGTTATGATCGTGCTATGTTTAAAACATACACTGCTGCTGAAGATAAGAAAGTGTTATTGAGAGATTCCCACACCACTAATGTTGCTGGTATTGGAGATGTGGAACTAATATTCACCTTTAGAAAGACCTTAATTCTGAAGGATGTCATGCATACCCCTGTAATAAGGAAGAATATGGTTTCTGGGTTTCTTCTCAATAAGGCAGGGTTTACTAAGTCTATAGGGGGATATTTGTACACCATTTCTAAAAATGGTATTTTTGTTGGGAAAATGGTACGCTACTGATGACATGTTTAAATTGAATGTTGAAATGAATAAAATGTCTCCTTCCGCTTACATGTTGTGTGATTTTAACATTTGGCATGCTAGACTCTTTCATATGAGAAAACGTGTGATTTCAAACTTAAGTAATTTAGGCTTAATTCCAATGTTATCTCTAAAGGATTTCAAAAAATGTAATTTTTGCAGGCAAGCTAAAATAACAAAGAGATCACATAAATCAGTAGTTAGAGAATCTGAACCTCTAGACTTAATACACTATGATCTATGTGAACTTGATGGAACGCTAACCAGAAATGGAAAACGTTATTTCATCACTTTTATTGACGATTACTATGACTTTACTTTTGTATATATTATGAAAAATAAAAGTGAAGCGCTTGACATGTTTAAGATCTTTCTAACTGAAATTGAAAATCAATTTAGTAAATAGATTAAGAGGTTTCGTAGTGATAGAGGAACAAATTATGATTTCAGTTTGTTTAATGAGTTTTATAAAACCAAGGAATTATACATGAAACGTCTGCATCATATTCACCTGAAATGAATGGTAAAGCTGAAAGAAAGAATAGAACTCTTACTGAATTAATGCTTAACTCTAGTGCTGCATGTCACTGGTGGGGGGAAATTATTTTGACTGTTTGCTATGTTTTGAATAAAGTTTCTAATTCTAAAAGCAAAACATCTCCTTATGAGATAATGAAGAAAAGTCAACCCAATTTGTCTTATCTTCGAACATGGGGTTGTCAGGCTTATGTCATAATTCCCGATCCCAAGCGAATTAAACTCGCAAGTAGAGCCTATGAATGTATATTCATTGGGTATGCAGTAAACAGCAAAGCATATAAGTTTTATGACCTAAATACGAAAGTGATCATAGAATCAAATGATGTTGAATCTATGAAAATAAATTCCCTTTAAAATCGAGAAATAGTGGGAGCAGCGAACCTAGTCAAGTTCTTGTGATAACAAGAACTGAAAGCAACAAACAAGACGCAATAGAAACTCGAAGGAGTAAGAGAGTAAGAGTTGCTAAAGATTATGGACCAGAATACATGGCCTATAATTTAGAAGAGGATCATGCAAATCTTAAAGAAGCTCTATCATCATTGGATGCATATCTATGGCAAGAAGCTATAAAAGATGAAATGGATTCTTCAGAGTCTAACAAGACCTGGCATTTGGTAGACTTGCCTCCTGGTTGAAAACCATTAGGTTGTAAATGGATTTTGAAAAAGAAACTAAAACCCGATGGATCTTTTGATAAATACAAGGCACGCCTTGTAGCCAAAGGTTTTAGACAAAGAGAAAATATAGATTTCTTCGACACTTTCTCACTAGTCGCTAGACTAACATCCATTAGGGTGCTTATATCACTTGCGGCTATTCATAACCTGGTGATACACCAGATGGATGTTAAAACAGTCTTTTTAAATGGTGACCTGGAAGAAGAAATTTATATGGAACAACCTGAAGGTTTTGTAATTCATGGACAAGAAGACAAGGTTTGTAAGTTAGATAAGTCTATGTATGGTCTTAAACAAGCTCCTAAGAAATGGCATGAAAATTTTGATAACTTCATTATGTCGAATGAGTTTAAAGGGAATGCAAGTGACAAATGCATTTATTACAAGTATGAAAATGGCATTTGCACTATCATATGTCTCTATGTAGACGACTTGCTCATATTTGGTTCAAACATTCATGCTGTAAATAATGTGAAATCATTGTTGAGCAAAAACTTTGATATGAAAGACCTCGGAGAAGCGAATGTAATCCTTGGAATCAAGATTTCTAGTCAGAAAAGGGAATTTCTTTTGATCAATCTCACTACATTGAAAAGATCCTAAATAAATATAATTACTTTGACTGTAAACCTGCGTGCACACCATATGATCCAAGTGTGAAACTTTTCAAGAACTCTGGTGAAGGTGTTAGCCAAACTGAATATGCAATCATTGGCAGCCTCAAGTATGCCACTGATTGTACTAGACCCGACATTGCCTATGTCATGGGACTGTTTTGCAGGTTTACTAGTAGACCTAGTATGGAGCATTGACACGCTATCGAAAGAGTCATGAGATACCTTAAAAGGACCATGAGTCTCGGATTACATTATCAAAGATTTCTTGCCATCCTTGAAGGATACATTGATGCTGATTGGAACACATTATCAGATGACTCCAAAGCAACCAGTGGCTATGTTTTTAGTATAGACTGTGATGCTGTATTGTGGAAATCGAAGAAACAAATAATATTGGTTCAATCCACTATGGAGTCTGAAATGATAGCACTAGCTATTGCTAGTGAAGAAGCAAGTTGGTTGAGATGCTTGCTAATAGATATCCCTTTGTGGAAAAGGCCATTGCCAATTATGTTGATCCACTGCGACAGTACCGCAGCTATTGCAAAGATTGAGAATCGTTATTACAATGGTAAGAGACAACAAATACGTCGTAAGCACATCACTGTTAGATAATTATTTTCTAAAGGAGCTGTTATAGTGGATTATGACGCACTAATGAAAATTTAGCAGATCCTTTGACGAAAGGATTAGCTAGAGAGAAAGTCCTTAATACATTCAAAAGGATTGGACTATTGCCTATAGATCAATGAGTCACTTATGATGGTAACCCGACCTAAAAGACTGGAGATCCCAAGAATTAGGTTCAATGGGTAATAACAAGTCATAGTGATATGAGATGAACATGCTATATTATATATGAGAAGCATGATTCCGGAAGCGATAAAATGATGAGATAATAGAAACTCTTAATGAGATCTATACTCTATGTGGAGTGGAGTATCCAGCTACAGGAGTACTCTTGATAGACTCACCTATGTGAATGTGGAAATGGGGGCCGCTTCCTATGGAATTTCGAGGCAGAATCCCTAGAGTGTTCACTATACAAGGATACACGTGCATGGCCCTAAATGCACGGGCTTTTGAGAATACACCTAATGAAAAGGTTGTGTGTGGGTTTGATGTTCGAGATAGAGTTCAAGACTACGAGTCACTCTTGTTGAATCTGAATCTTACTTGCTATAGAAAGGTTCAAGTCAAGAGACACCTTTGTTAATGCACGGTCATATAGAAGCATTTAACGCTATTCAAAAACCTATTTTTTAATTTCAAGTGGGGGATTGTTGGAAATGATGATGTTTTAATGGAAATTTATTGGAAATAATGATGACATTTATGAGAACTAGTGTTGTGTGAATTGAAAAAATTGAGAAGTCCCACATAGGAGGGATATCACACACTAGTAGGGTATATAAGGTGGAGGTATGGAACTTGGGGAGGGCCCCAAGGGGTACCCCAATTTTGTGAAGGAGGGAGAACGCAAACAATATTGACCACCACACACGCGCGCGCCGCCGCCGTCCGGCCTTGGCTTTGGCTACGTGGTGTATTATTATTTTTTGGCATGAAAATTAATTAATTATTTTAATTAACTGATTGCTTGCGTTTTATCTCTAATTGATATGTTAATTACGTAACTGCCCTCCACCGAGTCAGCATTACATATCTGATCCAGTCTTCCTTCCTGAATTCTTGCTCCTATTTTTTGCTCGGTCAAAACCTTAATCTTTGGTATCACGTTTCTTTTGTTGCCCGATCAAAACTCAGAGTCAAACCCTAAGTTTGGAGCGCACGTTTTGGGTGGTCAGCAGCTACCGGCTTTGACACCTGTCATGCAAGCAGCAATCCTGTTACCAATTGAATTGAAATGTTAAATGTGCATCAACAATACAATGGAATAAGACACACTAAATAAAATATATATAACGAACCTTTGTGAATTTGCATTAAGCTTTGCAGGGAGCAGTTGTTTGAAGTTAGCATAATTGCGTACTACAGACTATTTTGTACGGGAGCCAGTGTTTGAATTATCATTCGAGTTCTTCCTTGGCACACTAGCCATCTCAAATTCAGGCAATGCCTCCGAGTACCACGGTGCATGACAGAAAATAGCTGAAACACATAGTGATTGATTTGTTAAACACAAAAATAAATTTCAAGAATTTATTTATAAACTCAAAAGAATACAAAATGTCATACAATACACTTCCTAACTGACGCATAATGTGTTGGAACACAATCAAGAGTGGAGGGTGAATCAATGGTGAAAAATCGATAATTGAAAACTTTGGTGTTTGAGAAGATGATGGAGAAAAGAGAGAGATTATGGAAGAGAGTATTTTCTTTATTTCACTATGGTATACAAAATGACATTAGTCTTTTCAACAATACACACAAAGTATTTATATGGGGTACAATGTGGAACCAATCAATTTGGCCCAAAACAAAATTTGAATTATATTTCACTTCCAATACACCACCTTAATTCAAATGCTCCACATTCGTAATGCCTAGCTTCATCACAAGTTTCTTGAAAACCTCATTCGTAACGCCTTTCGTCAACAAATCTGCAACTTGTTCTTCGCTTTTGCAATACCCCAAACGTAACTGTCCGAAACTCACTAGTTCCCTCAAATAGTGAAACCTCATCTCAATATGCTTGCTCCTCCCATGTGCTATGGGATTCTTAGCAAGGTTGATGGCTGAAACATTGTCCATCAACAGCAGAACAGCTCCTCTTGTGTTGCTGTCCAGCTCACGCAGCAGGTTCACTAGCCAAACAGCTTAGCATGCACATAACGAAGCTGCGATATACTCCACCTCGCAGGAAGAGAGAGAAACCACCGGCTCCTTTTTAGAACACCAAGAGATTGGTGCCCCTCCAAACATAAAGACATAATCGACCGTTGATTTCCGATCGTCCTTATCTTCGCACCAATTGGAGTTGGTGTATCCGAGTAATTCGCAACTTTTGCCCATGTCATTTGCAGGAAATAAAATTCCACAGCCAAGAGTACCTTTCACATATCTAAGTATCCTCTTAACTGCTGCCAAGTGTGATACCTTCGGCTTCTCCATGAACCTACTTGCAATACCGACACTAAATGCTAAATCTGGTCGCGTATTGCACAAGTAACGCAATGATCCTATCAATCTCTGGTATTGAGTAGGATCCACATCTTGCTCATCTTCACTCTTGGACAGCTGTAAACGTGCCTCGGTTGGTGTTGTGGCAGCATTGCAATGCTCCATATCACACCTCTTCAAGATCTCCATTGCATACCTCTTTTGATGCATGAGCAGCCCCAACTTTGTCTTTTGGAATTATATGCCTAAGAAGTATTTCATTGTGCCAAGATCAGTCATTTCAAACTCCCTCATAAGCTCTTCTTTGAACTTTGAAATGTAACTTTCACAGCTGTCCGTAATCAATAAATCGTCCACATAAAGACAAAGTATGATTACTCCTTCGCTTGCATCCGACTTCACATAAACACCATGTTCGGATACGCACTTCTTGAAAGCAATGTCTATGAGAAAACCATCTATGCGTTTGTTTCAAGCTCTTGGGGCTTGTTTCAAACCATAGAGTGCATTCCTTAACTTGTAGACCCTTGCCTCTTGATTTTTAATCACAAAACCAGGTGGTTGTCCAACATAGACCTCCTCATCAAGTGGACCATTCAAAAATGCCGATTTGACGTCCATTTGATACAACGGCCAGTTGTTGATATTAGCTATCACAACAACTAACCGGATGGTTTCATGTCTTGCTACCGGTGCGAACACCTCATCAAAATCTATCCCTTCTTTTTGCAAAAATCCCTTTGCAACTAATCGAGCTTTATGCTTGATTATTTCACCTTTCGGATTCGCTTTCACTTTGTAGACCCATTTCACACCAATAGCCTTTTTTCCTTTCGGTAAATCAACTAACATCCATGTATTGTTCCTTTCAATTGATTCCAGCTCTTCCTTCATAGCACACATCCACTTTGGATCGCTTAATGCCTCCTCCGTATTCACCGGTTCGGATTCGGCCATTAGAGCGAAATGAATAAGATCACCCTCATTGTTGATCTCGCTATCTTGGAATATTCACTTCCAATATAATGTAGGTCCAGTGTGTAACGTGTCAGCTTCGGTTTTCAACAAAAAAAATAAATTTCAACCAATGAGATTTGTAAATTAGTTTGGTTTGATTTTGGACGAATTGATTCGGTTGGGGTGATTGCATTTGAAAAAAAAATTAAAAAAAATTCTAATTTTTTGGTCGAATCAGAAATATAATTTGAAATATCCTAGAAAATAAAATATGTTCCTGCCACTTTAATTTGTTCCTCTAATAGAATTTGAAATAAGTTAAACTCATAATTTGTTATTTAAAACAGAATAAGCAGTATTAACAAATTTTTAACAATCCCAAATTATAATACAAAATAAGCGGTAATAATGTCAAATTAAAATAAAATTTAGTTATTTAGAATCTAAATTAAAAGTTTAAATACAATGCTTAAAAACCGTGCCTAAAATAGACAATAATCTAAAATCGCCAACATCAACAGTAACAATCCAATTGAATGATACAAACATAAAATAAAATAGACATAGATTTTCACAATGAAAAAAAATTGGGTTGCATGGAGTGATTGAGCATAAAAAAATGTTGATTTGGTTCGGTTTTCATTGGATTTTAAAATTAAAATCAGTTACCCGAACCATTGATATTCAGTTAATGTTGGTTTGGTTCAATTTTTTTATCCAAATCAAAAAATAATTTGATTTGGTTTAGTTTAGATGTTCAGATTTATTGGATTTATCCAATCCTCTTACAGACCTAGGAAAGTACAAACTTCAACGAAGAACATATTTAATATTTCTTCGATGAAAATGTTATGCCTTGAGATAAACTCATGGAAACATACAGCATGTAAAAAGAATTATAGTAGACAACTATATTTAAGAAAGTTTATAATTCGCATAATTCACCTATACATGATAGTAGAGTAACTGATGCAACTGTATTTGCAACATATTTTCTTTGTTTTGTGTATGTATTTTTAATTCAATTGGTTAAAATTTCTTTAGTTGGGTTTAGTTTTTATATCAATTGATTTATTGCATTTGATATTTCTTGTTTTGTAGGAATGAAACACTTTAGTGTTGAAAAGAGGTTTGAATGATTGTTTAGAATTTCACATTGGATGATATAAAACCAGACACTACACCAAATTTTAGATTTAACATTGCACCATAATAACCCTTATTAAGGGAAAATGTTGTTGTAGTTTATTTAAAAAAATTATACAACCTTAGAGAATACTTTTTAAAAAAGCGTTGTGTAATATTAACGAGTTTAAGAATGTTTTTTTTAAAGAGCTATTATAGGTGTATGCACTTCAAATAAAAGTTTTCTAATGTTAACGACATTAGAAACTAGAAACGCCTTTTGTAAAAATGCTATCATGCTTTAAAAAAGAACAACCATATACAACACTTTTTGTAATGACACTTGTTATTAGCCTATGACAATTTCTATAGTACAATTAAAAAGATAGTATGTATTGGTACTATGAATTTGTCAAAGCATATATTACTATAGTATCTATTAAAATTAACTAAATTAAGAGTTTTAGTACATTGATATCATGTCATTGTGATTTGATTTTGATAATACTAAAATATTTTAATTTTTTAATTGTCCTTGACTTATTATATATAAAAATGAAAACTAAATAAAATAAATTAAACAAATTTAACAATTTAACAAAAAATAATATTGCTCTGAAACTTTGAAACCCATTACTAAATCCTACTTGTTGCGAACTTCTAGCGTGTAACCCTTCTTTCGCTGAGAATCGACCTTGTTGCAACCCTTCTTTGCTGCGAAACCATTGTTGGGCGCCAAACCCATAAACCCTTCTTTCAAACCTAGAAACCCTTATTTGCTGTGAACCCAATGTTGCGACCGAACCCCAGAAACCTTTCAACGGCAAACATAGACCCTTCTTTCGCACCCGAAAACCCTTTATCACTAGATTATGGCCCGCGCGCTGCGCGGATATTAATTAATTAATTTTATAAGTTTTATAAGTAATATTTTATGTATTATAAATATAGTTATCTTATAATATTACTTTATTGATTTGTAATAATTGAATATGATTAGAAAAATTAAAATGAAGGAAAATCATATTAATCACAATCATCTAATTTAATTTTTAAAATTTTTTGTAAAATTTGTATGATAATTTATTATATAGGATAATTGTTTGACTCATTGTACTTTGATTGATAATTTATTTTTCAACATATAATGGTATTTGTATTTATTTGACGAAATAAAATGGAAAATACAAACAAAAAAAATGTAAAAATTTATAAATATGATTTACTATTTAATATTTTTAATTTTAAAAAAATGTTAATATTCAATTATATTGTAGCGTAGTCTAAATTTATTTGTTTTATTATTATGATATTTTAATTAAGAAAATGAGAAGTTGTTGTAAAAAAAAATTATTGAATATATTTCATCAAAAGTTTGTAAAAAAAATAAGTTGTTGTGGCATCGGAGTATATTTTAAATATATATAATAGATGATAGATTTTAATAATTGGAAGTAACTTTTTTAATAATTTTTCATATATTCATATTTTATGATTATTTTTAATAAATTTATGTATTTTCTGTCAAATAGAATATATATTTTTATTTTATAAAGTGTTACTAAAAAAATGGATTGACATTAATGAAGAATTTAATTTTTAACGTATAAAATCATTACTCACAATAAATGAAATAATATAATTGTTCATAAAAAGAATATTAAATAAAGAACATTTATGTCGATATTTATGAGTGATTATGTGGTTTTTTTTTATTGAATTTAATGACTAATAATATAAATTATTACCGTTGGTAAATGACTAATAATATTATAAAATAATATTATAAAATAGTTTATAAATTTATTATAAAATAACTTATAAAATAAATAGTTTGTGCAATTGAATTATAGTTATGTTGATATGTACCAAAAATACATTTTATTAAAAAATAATTTAATTTTATGCAATACTTAAATTTTCATTTATTTTTTAACATTCAAATTATTATTATAATAAGGAAAATTAAAATAAAAAATAGCATTCAATTATAAATATATAATTTAATTGATAAAAATTTAGTGTTAACATATTTTTTCAAAACATATATATATAGTAAACTTTTGTTCATTATATTTTTTAATATATTCATATATTATAATTTTAAATAAATTTGTGTATTTTAATAATTGGAAGTAACTTTTTTAATAATTTTTCATATATTCTTATTTTATGATTATTTTCATAAATTTATAAATTAGTGATTGAGAGTAGGATTGAAGGAGATTAGGCATTGAGAACATGATTGAGATGGGAGAAATGAGGAGATGTCCACATCAACTTTTTAGCTGACGTGAGAAAAAATTGTATAGGTGGATGAAATAGAATGAGGTGGCATTCATGAGTGAGGTGGCATCTGGGGGTCTGTTTTAAATATATATAATAGATTGTGAAACCTTCCATCATTATGAAACTTGTTAAGTATAATTTGAAATTTAGAATAATCTAAAATTATTTAGATAAGTCAAAATATCTATTGAAAATTTTAGAATTATATTAAATATAGAAAAGTGTAGAAAATATTTAGAAATATTTATTAATTGGGAATGTTCCAGAAGTATTTTTAGAGTTCTCTTATTGTACCTATAAATATCTCTTTGTACTTAACATTTGAAACTAAGCAAGATGCAAGTTTTCTCTTAGAAATACATATCTTCCTCTAACAAAGTGGTATCAGAGGTTGGTTGAGAGAGTTGTTGTGCAAATAAAGTTGATAGATAACAACTCATGCCTATACTAATTTCCATTTTCCTCTTCTTACAAAAGAGAATTATGAAAAATGGTGTTTTCGCATGAAAGCTTTGTTTGTCTTTCAATGTGTATGGGAGATTGTGGAGAAAGGTTATGAGAAGCCACTTGATGAAGAAAGTTTGTCTCAAAATGAGAAGGAAACATTGTTAAAGATGAAGATGAAAGATCAACTTGCTCTTACCTTCATCTATCAATATTTAGATGATTCTATGTTTCATAAGGTTGTCGATGCTACTAACTCAAAGGAAGCTTGAGAGATTTTGGAGAAATCCCTTCGAGGCATTGAAAAAGTGAATAAGATAAAGCTTCAATCTCTAAAGGGAGATTTTGAAGCTTTAAAGATGAAGGACTCTGCATCAATTTCAAATTATTGCTCAAGGGTGAAGACAATTGTTAATCAAATGAAGAGATATGGAGACAAGATAGAAGATGTTTGTGTAGCAGAGAATATTCTTCGTTCCTTGACTCCTAGGTTCGATTGTGTGGTGTGTGTTATTGAGGAATCAAAAGATGTTACTCAATGTTCATTGAGGCATTAGAAGGTTCTTTACAAGCTCAAGAAGAAAGAATGAAGAAAAGGAAATATGAGCCATTAGAGAAAGTTCTCAAGACCGAAGCTACATTGAAGGATGTTGGAGGAAGAGGAAAAGATTGTGGCTTTAATAAAATTAAAATGAGGTATGAAAAATCTAAAGTTGAATGTTATAATTGTCATAAATTTGGTCATTTATCTTGAGTATGCGTAGCGCTCATAATCAAGAAGAAGCAACTAATTTTGTTCATGAAGATGAAAAATTTACTTTGTTGATAACTCTTAAGGAAGAAGATAAGGATACTAATAGTTTGTGATATTTGGACAATGGTGTAAGTAATCATATGTGCAGATGCAAGGAGAATTCTATGGAGCTTAATGAGAAGATGAATGAAAATATACCAATTGAAGACTCACCAAAATGTGCAAATTGAAGGGAAAGAAAAAGACCAAAAGACAACGACACCAATTCAAGATGCAACTCCACCACCTCCTTCGTCTATTTTTCAAGAAGAAAGTTCAAGCAAAAGACTAGGGAATAAGAGAGACATGAATGAAATTTATGAAAGAGCTAATGAAATTACTTTTGACTTTGAAGAGTTATATTACTTTTCGGTAGATAATTAACCATCAAGGTTTGATGAAGCTATAAAAGACAAAAGACAACAAGCCATGAATGAAGAAATTGAATTAATTGTGATCAACAATATTCGAGAATTACCAACTATATCCAAGGCTAAAAAGAATATTAACAGAGCGACAAAAAAATACAAAGAAGGATTCGTCGTCAAATGATACAAATAAAAACATGGAGTTGACTATGAATATTTTTATACGAATACAATTCAAGAAATTCAGATAAAATCGAAAATCTATCAACTTGATGGGAAGTCAAAATTCTAAAATGGTTCTTGAAGAAGATGTATACATTGAACAATCATTAAGCTATGTCATCAGAGAAGATGAGAATAAAATTCTAACACTAGAGAAAGATTGGCAGAGGCTGAGAGCAAGACCAAAGGTGAAGAAGAAAATTTCAAATTAACAGAGAGTGATGTTAAGTATAATTTGAAATTTAGAATAATTTAAAATTATTTAGATAAGTCATAATATCTATTGAAAAATCTAGAACTATATTAAATATAAAAAGGTGTAAAAAATATCTAGAAGGATGTATTAATTGGAAATGTTCTAGAAGTATTTTTAGAGTTATCTTATTGTACCTATAAATATCTCTTTGTAATTAACATTTGAAACTCATTAAGTTGTAAGTGTTTTATTAGAAATACATCAATTCCTCTAAAAAAAACTGTCTTTGATGTGAAGCCCTTCTTACTGCTAAACCCTCGTTGCATATTCTTTCTCTCGCTGCAACTCTCGCTGCATGAAAAACCCTAATGTGTATTCATTCCCTCGCTGTAGTTCTGCCAAAAGCCATTGACCCTCAAAGAACTCCAACAATAATATTTTTTTAATTACACATGGAGAACTCTATTCTTTGATTTGATATTCACCACTTTTAGGGTTTGATACGAAATCTTGAGATGTATGTTGAATGATTATTCAAGTGTTAGGAAGTGGGAAACATATATTGTTAATGTTAAATTTGTACTTAGGTAGAAACTGGGTGATTTTTCTTGGTGAAGTCGTCGATTGTGTTGGAATTATCGCTTGTATTAAGAAGGATTATTGTCTTGGGGTTGGTGTATGATAAGTAAAAAGAAAATTTCAGGATAGAATTATTCTGAATGGATCAATAATCTTTTTGAGAGGTTTGTACCGTGCACCCCCTACTTTGACCTCCCACCCTTAATTTATATGGAAAAGACTATATTGCCTCTAGTTTCATATATAAAAACCCCAAAAAAAAATCATTTTTCTTTTCTTTTTTCACTCACTTCATTCGAAATTTTTAAATATTCGAATCTGACCTACCAAACCTTCGAAATATTGAAACATTCGAAATACAAAAGTAAGTAAAAATTCGAAACATCCAAATATTCAAAACATGATTTTACCAGAAATTCAAAAGTTTCTATGATGATGAAACTTTCGAAGTTCATTTTTTCCAGAAATAATGAAACTTTCGAAACTTTCATCGAATACGAAACATTCGAAATGCAGAAAGTTTCAAACAATATGAAAGTTTGGAAATGCAAAACTTTCGAACATATTGAAAATTTCGAAAATTCAACTTTCGGAAGTTTTAAATTCAATGAAAGTTTCGAATTTTTAAAAACTAGTAATAATTTAGTAATAAATTTAATTAATAATAAATTTAATTAGTAATAAATTTCAAAATTAGTAATAAATTTTAAAAAAAAATTGAAAAATTCAAAAGTTTCAAAGTTTTTGAAACTAACATAATTCGAATGTTTGAAACTTTCGAAGAATATGTGTTTCGGAAGTTTCAGATTCATCGAGACTTTCAAAATTTTCTGAAATTTATGTTTCGGAACTTTCAAATTCATCCAAAATTCCGAAAGTTATAGCTTCGAAAGTTTTACATTCTTTCAAACTTTCGAAGGTTTCTGGAAAAGTTCATTTCGAAACTTTTAGATTCATTGAAAGTTTCGAATTTTGTATTTAATTCTGTTAATTTACATTTCAAATGTTTTGAATTTAACTAAAGTTTCAAAATATAGAAAAAACTCACTTTGAATAATTTCGAAAGTTTGAAACTTTGGAATATTCTGAAATTTTTGGAAAGTTTCGAATGTGGGGGTGATAGAAGAGACTTGTAAAAAAAATTTCATTATTTTATATAAAGTCAAAAAGGGTAAGATAGTCAATATAAAAAATTGGGGGGGTGGGAGGTAAAAACGGGGGGGTACACGGTACATTTCTCTCCTTTTGAATGTCTTAGATCAGTAATGCTAATCAATTAAGGTGTTCCGTTGAAGTAGGTTTCAGGTGGTTGGTGTTGTTTGACTGGTTATTTGAATAATGTTTTATGTATTTTGGGAGGTTTTTCTTTAGTTGCAGTAGACCATTGTCGTAAACTAATACAACTGGATAGTGTTTTCGCTTGTTTTAAGGGAATGTGTTATTGATAAGGACATAGAAACAATAACCAAGGAAGAAGGAAACATATATGATATTTAAGATATTGGAACTCCAATTACAAGAGCAAGGTCTAAGAAGGCAAAAAAGACTCTAAGTAACTTGATAGCCACTTTATTTGAAGCAAGTACAACTCAAGAAGAACTGAAATGAAGAATTGAAGCCCAAGATAGTAAATTGTTTAATCCAAATTGAAGAAGTTAAGGAATGAATGTTGCATCAATGTGTTATCAAATTTTTATATTAGTTTTAATTAAAGTAGTAGACTGAATTAGTAAGAACATTTGAGTCTAATTGTTAAAACTTGAATTGGCCAAAGAGAACTTGTATGGTGTTGACACTATAAAAGGCAAACCCCTAGCTTATGCAAAACATATTTTGAATATATTGTTATTTTGTAAAGCTTTTCTCTCTAGATTTCTTGAAAGAATTCCTTTTGAATTTATCAAGATTGTTGATCCTTGTGGCGTTCTTTTCGGCTTATCAATCCTTAAATTGTGGCACCATTATGTTCTTGGTTCATTATCTGATTTATAATCCCCAATTTCCTTTGCATCAAACCCTAATACACATATTTTACCAATTTTCGTGTTCAGTAACTTGCACTCATATCTCGCGTTTTACATAGTCTTTTTTGGTGATTCAACAATCTAACTTGCATTTCAGAACGTCTTCTTTCACCTCATTTTGGAATCGCCTGATTTGAGTTTCGTAACTTCAGTTATCGCATTCTCTAGCAAAACGTGATTTTGGCTTCCATATGTATGTTGCCAACTTAGAACATTTTGGCTTCAATTCTTTATATTACAAATCAACCAAAAAAGAATATGATTTCATTTACACCAAGAGTCCTAGAAGAGCAATCCCTTTATTATACATGTATTGGTGTAAGTTAGTATGTTATCTTTATCTTAACTTGTTTGTTTAATTTATTATAGAAATTGGATCATATATTACCTTATTAGTTTTTCCCATTGATCAGGGAACATTAAAAAAAAAATTGGAGGAAGCACAAATACAACTTGGCGAAACAAGTGTAGATGGTGTTAAAGAGGTAGATGTAGCGACAACACTTAAGTTATGGACACAATCTGCAGGGGGTCGCACTCGTGGTCGAGTTTATGGTACGGGAGACTTGTCTGTTAACCTCCGACATGGGTGTATATTGCTTACACAACAATCTTAGAATTCTTCTAATTTTATGAATGGGATGTCTTTAGAAGCAAAGACAACAACTAGAATTAGAGCTGAACAAATTGCTCAGGAAGTAGTGGCCCAAGCTCAAGTGGCTACCAAGGTCACCAAAGAGGTAGGGATCATTGAAAGAAGTTAGACAATGATTTTGATGCATTAAATCAATTTTTGGTAGATAAAATTGACGCTTTGCACCGTCAATCAGCTGGTGGATCATCTACTGCGAGTCATCCTCCTTCGCATCCTCATTACCATGATGATTTGGACGACCTTTCACTGGACGAACCTTGATCTCATAGTTATGCTTACTTTTTGTAGTCATTGGTTGACAATTATGTAATAGGTAACTTTGTTAAGTTATTATTTGATACTATGTTATTTTTGTAGTTTCAGAACAAATGATATTTTATGGTGTGTTTTTTATGTTGTCAATGCAATGACTTTTAATGTTTCTTAACTATCAATTATTTTTAAGACATGAAAATATAATTGAGCAGGTGCAAAAAAAGAAAAATCAATTTACAATTAGCGTGGGATAAGTCTGACGCTACTCGTTTTGTTGTATTTTCATTGTTGACCGTAGCGTCGGTCAGGCCGCCGCTATATTTAAAAATAAAGTTGACTTTTACTTAATTGTTTCTTTTTATTTGACCATAGTGTCGGTGAGGCCGACGCTAACTATATTGTTGACTACAACTTGTTGACTTTAGCATCAGCTTTCCGACGCAATTGATTTTTTCAAATGACGTGGCAAGTGATATAAACTAGCGTTGGATGTTGTATTTTTGTTGGTAGCGTCGGCTTAGAGTGAGTCTTACTGACGCTAATATAGTGTCGGATGGCATGTGGTCGACATTATGTATTAGCTTCGACCGTTTTAGCCAAGGCCCGACACCGACGCTAATCCGACGCTAAATCAATGTTTGCTTCAGTGTTTGGCCTATTAGCGTGGGCTTTTAACTGACGCTAAAATCAGTTTTTCTAGTAGTGAATATAAGTAAGAAGAACACACACATAATCAACACATAGTCGTATCAACCACATCAAAATATTCAAGGAAATAATCATATTATAGAGTCAAAATGACTTAAGGAAAATCAATAGCTCATTATAACATCAAATCATCTAAAATAAATTATTATCACATTAGATACACATTAACCACAACAAAACAATCACAAGAGGGTGCAATGGTATGCATGCTCCTGATAACTATATGATTCAGATATAATATCTGCCACTAAGGCAACTTCCACGAAGATGCATATATTTGCCATGACATGATGGTGCATTATCAGGATAAAATATTCTCACACAACCCACTAAAAATGAATATGTCATTATATGATGATATATTATCAAAATCAAATATTCCCACACAACCCACTAAGATTAGATCAAATGATCCAAAAATAAATTTATATGAAATCATCACCTTATTTAAATATCACTAAGATCATACATCAGATGTTCTTATCATGAAAATTAAATATTCATAAACAACCATCATGAAAATCAAATATTCATAAACAACCATCATGAAAATCAAAGCTTCCACCCCACATATCATGAAGATCATATATTCATAAGCAACTATCACAAATATCAAAGCTTCCACTACACATACCAAGAAATCGTATATTCATAAAAATCAAAATTTTAATATATTTACATCATAAAATTTTAAACTTTCATCACATACATATAGGAATTAAAACTTTCATATATGCCACATGTAAATTCAAATTTTATCACATATATCATAAATAAGACTTTCAACACATTAAAAATAAAAACTTAAACTTTCTTCACATACCCCACACATTTGCATAATTTCAATAAGACAACACCTAATAAAAGTTTATAATCAGTATTTTAATCCTACAAATCCTAACTAGTCATATTAATTCAATTATTACTAAATAGGGCTACCGTCGTGCGTAGCGAACCCCACATGAAATGTTGAGAAATACAGTTTTTCCGTTCATCTCACATTATAATATACTCATGAAATCAAACATCCTCTCACCCTTTACCTTATTTGGACGCTTTCACACGCGAATACGAGTCCGCAAGAAAAAAGCATTTGTTCTTTGACTCCTTGTCCTTCAATCGATCTAACTCGACAGTTTATGGGTAAACGCCAAAAATAAATTATGAAATCACATTCTAAAAAGGCCAATTTCGAAATTGAATCAAGTAAACTTACCATAAATCAAAAAATAATCATGGTATAATATAACCACCGCTCACACGACAATTTTGGTATTAGTTTCACCCAAATCGGACTTACGGTGAAGAAAACCAATGCAAAGTAACGAATTCTAAGAACGGAGAAGTCAAATATTTTAGAGAAAAGTTGAGATGGTTAAAAATCTAAGAAAGTGTGTTT
The DNA here is from genome assembly GCF_000331145.2 of Cicer arietinum. Taxonomy (NCBI): domain Eukaryota; kingdom Viridiplantae; phylum Streptophyta; class Magnoliopsida; order Fabales; family Fabaceae; genus Cicer; species Cicer arietinum. The sequence goes on along the minus strand of NC_021162.2, from coordinate 38,593,011 downwards.
AGTTTAATAGCTAAATGAATGAAACAACATACTGAAATTTGAACAAAAACGAAAAAAAATTCTGCAACAGTTATCGATCATCGATGCCAAACGATATTTCTACTTTATATTTCCTCTTTGTGGCTGAGCTCCACCTTCCTTTATTTATATATATATATATATATATATATATATATATTATAATAAAGCAAACATGATATTTTGACAAGTTTGACAAGTGTCACTTAAGTAGAGTGTTTAGACAAATATAAAATTTCTATTAATATAAATAATTTAAAAAAAAAAAAATAAAACACATTCTGCAGATTTTTTTGAAAGATGAAAATAAAACTTCTACTGTATCACGATTTGACAGTTTTTTTAGGCGTTTGTTGAGAATTTATTAGCCAATTCAAGAAAACTTATTTTCAATTACACCACAATTTGACAACTTTTTTTTTGAAAGAAATGATTTTTCAAACACTACTTGCAACCACCGCTTCAAATTTATACTCAAGATTACATAAATTTAATTAAAATTTTATTTTATTTTACGAATTATTTTTGTGCCTTCAGATTTTTCTTCTTCTTTCGTCGTCCTTGGTTATCTGTTTGTAATCGATAATATCACATTTTCGGCATCTCCCTAAGAAATAGCATTCATATTATCTCATCTATACACAATTCCCTTTTATTTTTCTTAATTTTCCTTTACCAAATATTTCTTATTCATTTTTATGTTTATATTTATGCGATGTCGGAAACAAAACCTGATTTTGTTGCTTGAATTTCTCCATAAAAGGAGTCATGGAATTTGGTTGTTAGAGTTGTGCGAATGTGGTTTTTGTCTGATCTGAATGTCATACATAAATTTTATGCGCTGGAAATGGTATTGATTGATGACAAGGTTTAATTATTTCTTTTATAAATTTTAAATTTTAAATTATACAGAAACTGATTTTGTTGTGTTATTAATTTAATAAATTTATGTTTCATATTTTTTTAGGATGATAAAATTCAAGCAGTGCGAAAAGCTATTATTTATCAATTTGAGACTAATATTTGTGAAAGAGTTATGTACAACTTTCGTTCTTTTGGTGTTGTGTCTAACTCTGGAGCATATAGAACAAACGGACACCAATTCAAATTTTGCAAAATTGTACAATAGTTTGAGAATAAGAAACCAGTTTGGTCATAGTCTCTCCATACTCATTCATTTCATTCCCAGAAATTCGAAATGTTGACATGAATTACTTCGATTGGTAAATTTATTTCAATTTGTCACTGCTATTTTATTTTAGTTATTCACAGTTTAAATAGATGTCATGATAGTTTTAGTTGGAGTGAGACAAGACAAAGTTTATGAACAGACTGCTGCAGTCGGTACAAATTTAAAGTTATTGAGTTAGAGTCACATGGGTGAGCCTTTTTATACTATATAAACTTTTATAGTGTTTAATAACTTTTTCTATTACTTATTAACTAATTTCAAACATAGCAACTACCGCTTCAAATTCTTAATGAAGATTACATAAATTTAATTAAAAATTTTATTTTATGAATTGTTTTTGTGTTTACGTTTCTGAGATGTCTAAAAAAAAAATTGTATATCTATATGCCTATGCTCCAATGTTTATTTGTAAGGTTTATTTTAATAACTCTGATTCTAAATTCTCTGCTATTGCCACGAAGTTACATTGAATATACAACGAACTTGAGCTTTTTCTCAAGAGCGTCTACAACGGTGAATTCAATTCAACGTGAGTTCATTAAATAGGGTCCACTATGTCACATCATCTTGAAACAACTCATTCATTTTTTACTCCAACGGTTAACTCAGCATGAGTTCATTAAATACGGTCCACTAACGGTCGTAATAATAAATTAATAAAAAAGGTAAGGAATAAAAAATGTAACAGTTATAATTGTATTATTATTAAATTATAAGAGCACTTTTACTTCTGAGTGGAACTGTGATAACGAACACAATTCCAATAGTGAACTCGCCAAAAACGAATTTTACGTAAGGACACGTTGACTGACGAACTTATTTGACTACCATTGGAGATGCTCCTAATTTCTCTACTAAAATAGTTGCTGATACAAAGTTATATTAAATCTACAGCGATGACGAACTTATTTGACTACCATTGGAGTCGCTCCTAATTTCTCTGCTAAAATAGTTGCTGCTACAAAGTTATATTAAATCTACAACGATCTCGAGCTTTTACACGTTGATGCAAACAACTCAAATGCTAGAAGATTGAGGAGAAAGATAAAAGACATGTCATCCAAACAAAAAAAAAAATAATTTATTTAGACAAATATAAAAAAAATTAGGAATTGAAAAAAAAATACAATCCATTACAACACAAAGGTTTTTTTTTTATGGTTACATTTTAATTTTACTAATGTATTATACATTTTACATTTTAAATTTATTATTAAATATCATGCAAAATTCAAGGGATTCATGAAGACTACATTGCCAAATTCAACAATTTTGAAGGATTCATGAAGACTAACATGAAATTCAAAGATAAAAGATAATCATAGTTTTTATGTGTACTGTAATTTTTTTTTGTAATAGGAATATTATTTTTCTTTAGTATTTAAGTTACAACAAGTAATACTCGAAGGTTAAAATAAAAAATTGGTGTTTCAGTTTTTGAGAAACATTGATAGTTCAGGAAAGTAGTGAAGATTCTCGAAGGTTCCACGTGCGGACACCATGTTGTGTAGAACAAAACTTCAATAATTTGTAAATAGACAGACGAAATCTATTTTACAGTTATATCTTTTTTTATTATAAATTATTTTTTAGTATAAGTTGTTTATTTTTATTATATGAAATTGAATTGGTGATAAAATTATTAAACGTCAAAATAACTTAAAATAACTTAAAAAAATTTTAAAATCGCCAATTAAACTTAAAATCTATTTTACAGGTAAAATTGTCAATGAAAGGCAACTATGTTCCCATCTGGAAGACAATTTTCTTACTTAATTAAACTTTTTCTTTCTGGATTATATGTTGATTTAATGAGAGCAATACTTTGATATGATTGGCGTCAATGTCTTTGTTACTTTGTAATTTCATTGCTTTAGCTTCATATATTTATACAAATGGTTTATTTCTTTGATGTATGTACTCATGGTTGTCGTTTATTTCCAGGACTTGGATGACATGAACGCGAAATCATGAGGAACACTCTTTACAAGGCATATCTTGATGATGATTTTTACGGATTTTGTTAGGTGAAGGATCCAAATCTCTTTTTTGTTAGCTATTTATTTATACCCCTTTATTTATAAAAAAAAAAAGAGAGAGATTATAATTTTTAGGGTTTGGATCTAGATATGAGAATTTGTGATTTGAAGATGAAGAAATTAGGATTAAAGATGAAGGTTGTTGAGTTTCTATTAAAAATTTGGGGTTGAAGATGAAGATTATTAAGTTTTTATTATTTAATTGATTTATTAATTAATTAGTTTTAAGTTTTTAATTAAATAATTAAATGAGTTAATAAAATAAATTTTAATTTTAAATATTAAATATTGTCTAGTCAACAACAATTACACAGTCATCATGTGCTACTTCATCTAAAATTATTCATTTCACTATTTTATTACTAAAAAAATTCATAAAATACTTTTTTAAGATTTATTAGAATTTACAAGGGTATAAATCAAATAAAAAAAAGTTACATGGATTAAAATCAAAACAAAACATATTTATAAAAACAAAAAACATATTTAAACTTTAATATGTAGCAACAACTACGAGTAGAAGAAAATCTTAAAAAAAAAAAAAAAAAGAAACTAGACAAGCACACCTTCTAGTATGCCTTTGAAATAACTATAACATTATCTTCATATTTTTATATATACTTTGAATTAATTAGACCTTGAAAGAGTTTCACATTTTTCAAATTTTTTAAAAGAGTATTATTTTTTTTAAGGTTTATATTAGTATATGGAGAATATATATCAAAATTCGTGAGTTCTATAGTTTATATTGATATCAATAAATCATGATACAATTATTACACAAAGACATATGTCATTCTAACTTTAGGATAATGTAATTATCTGAATTATAATAATTTTGCCGATCTTTATATTTAGGATAAAATAGATGGAATAACATGTAATTACTATACAATGACATATCTTTCTAACTTTTATGTAACTTCTATTATACTCAATTCAATAGAGATATAAATGATGGACCAAAAATAGATGTTTGTCAATCGATTGTCAAAATAATATGAAAATAGAGCGAAAGAGTTTGTTGAGTTTGCAATAAAGAATGCAAATGACTAAAATCGAATCATTTTGGAAAACGAATTAGAGACAATTAGTTGGAGGGACATTTAGAGGCATAGAATTAATCAAAACTATACATGTTGGAAAAAAACATTGTGAGAGAGAAAAAAAAAATACTAATTTGGAGAATGACGTGGTATATTCATAAAATGATTATGACACAAATACACATGAGTGTCATCGAGTTGAGGAGATCTTGCAAAAACGGTAGAAGAATATCTTCGGGATTGTTCTAAAAGGCTTGAAAGTTTGTGGAGTGATGCAGAGAAATAATTATATAATGGTTGTAGTAAATTCACAAGATTGTTAGCGATATTAATTGTACAACTTAAAAGCGATTAATGGATGCTCTGATAAGAGCATCACAGATTTATTAACCCTTTTAAAGATATGCTGTCATATGATAATGAACTTCCCAATCGAATCTACGAGGCTAAACGAATCTTGTGCTCTATTGACATGAGTTACTGAAAGATTCATGCTTGTCGTAACGATAACATTTTATTTAGAAACAAATATGAATCGCTAAAGTCGTGTCTGAAATGCAATTACTCGTGATATAAGCAAAAAAAATCTACTCGAGAGTTAGTCGTGTGGTATTTTCCTATAATATCGAGATTTAGAAGTATATATCTTAGTGAAGAAGACGAAAAACACTTATCATGACATGTTCATGAAAGGCTTAGAGATGGAATGTTTTGATACCCGATAGATTCTCCACAATGGGAAAAATTGAACATGAGTATCCTGATTTCAGGAGAGAGTCAAGAAATCCACAATTTGCACTTTCTACTGATAGAATGAATCCAATGGTCTTCAAAGTATCTCACACATCACATGACTTGTGATTTTGTTGATTTATAACTTACCTCCATGGTTATGTATAAAGTGTAAGTTTATAATGTTATCTATGTTAATTCCTGGACCCAATCAACAACGGAATGATATTTACGTATATTTGACTCATTTAATTGATGATTTAAAGAATATGTGTGACACTAGTGTGGAAGTTTATGATGGGTAAAGAAAATAATGTTTCAATTTGAGGGTTATGTTGTTCGACACACTTAATGATTTTCCTGCATATGGTAATTTATTAAGATATAGCATTAAAGGCCAATGTGTATGTCCTATATATGAAGAAGAGTGATGTGATTATGTTGGTGATATGATAAGAAGAGTAAAATAGTGAGAAAATGAGGTATTAAATGTGTGTAAGAAAATATTGGGTGTCCACGTATTATTGTTGAATAAAAATGGTCATAATCACCTTTTTCACATTTCATTTTTCTGCTCAAATGTGGTTAACAATTTAAGACTAGTTCGGTTTTCAAATTGTGTTACACAATACTCTATTCTCAATTTTCCCATTTCTTAGAAGGTTTTTTTCTCTCTAGGTAATGTAATGAAGAAGGCTAAACATCTCATTTGGTGTGTTATTATTTGATCAATTTGACTACTAAGGATCATGGTTTTAATTTGTAGTATGCAATCGCAATTGTAGTCACAATATTAAAGATTTTAAAATCGTTGCAACATGATCACAACCGCAATTATGACCGAGTCACTAGTATATTGCATTTTTTCGCAATATAAATATTTGCAACGTAACAAAAAGTGCAATTTAAAACCATACTAAAAAGTGAAATTTAAAACCATACTAAAGATTAAGGAATAAAATATTTTTTCAAGGGGGTGTTGCATATTGTGAAGGACTAGTAGATTAAATTAAAATTAGTTATAGAGGTTACTTTATGTTATGATATGATAAAAGAAAAATTTTAAACTACTTAGATTGGTAAGTTAATCCAATATGCTCTTTATTTTCAACGTAATAGTAACTTATTTTTTTGTTGGTTTAGAATTCCTCTTATAGTTCATTTAATAAATTTTGTTTATAAAAAATATTAGGCTTAATTGCTGTTTTGATCCTTCTATTTTAGCTGAATCGCGAAAATAGTCTCCCCATTTTATTTCTCCTCAGTTTTTGTCCCAAAACAGAATTTTAATTCAAAATTTAATGAAGTGTCACTTTTTTAAGCCACACCATACCATTTATGATAATATATATTAGATACAATTGTTGTACCACGAGATCTTGAGGCATTGTCTGACTTAAATAAGAATAAAAAAATGACACTTTATTAAGTTTTGGATCAAACTTCTGTTTTAAAGACCAAAACTGAGGAGAATTAAAAAGATGAGACTATTTTTGTGATTCAACTAAAATAGATGGATCAAAACTGCAACTAAGCCAAAATATTAAATCAATTTAAAAAACATTATAAATATATAATGTGCAATAATGAATATGATCATGCATATGTCACAAACACAACAAAGAATAAAGTACAACGATATTACAACAACACATTTATTTCCTCAAAAGTTCATTACAAACAATTTAGAAGGCAAAGAAGCCAGCTGCAACTGCAGCGACAACAACAGACGCTTGAAGGGAAGAAGCTCTACTTGTGATTTCTTCTTCTTCAGGAACTGCAGAATCTTCATCTACAAACTCATCATCTCCGGGGCCGGGTGCAGGAGCATCAAAGTCAAAGGAATCCTCTCCCTCAGGTGGGGAAGCAACAGGAGAAGACTCGAATGGGGTTGGAGGAGCCGGTGAGCTTTTTGGGGATGCTGCTATGGGTGCTGATGCTTTCGGTGTTGATGATATTGGTGCTGGTGATGTCTTTGGAGATGACTTTGGTGATGAAGATGGGGCTTCACTGGCCATGGCCACGCCAACAACGGCTACAAAAATAAGGGCAATAACAATTACTGGACGAGCCATTGTTGTGTTGTTGTTGTGTTTGTGTGTTAGTACTTCTCTAATGAACAAATATTAGAGAAAATACAAACAAGAGAATTAATGTGGCAAATTGGTTTGATGGGGTAATTCCATTTTATAAGCTTAAGTTTGTGAGGGAAGTTAGGGGAAATTGTGGTGCAAGACTAGAGAGAGAAATGAAGCTTTGAGAATTTGGGTCAAATTAATGGATAATATACATAGCTTGAATTAGGAGGGAGCGAGGGAGGAGGATACTTAATTTATATCTTTTGACTCTTGCATGCTTTTTTCTGTGGCTTTCATTTGGGTTCAAAATCGCAAATCAAAGGGGATCAAGTTGACCAATTTGATGTGTAGATATTTTTATAAAATGGATTATTATTTTTATTTAATGGATTATTATTATTATGGAATGGGAAGAACATTCGGATAATTATAGGATACGGAAATTTCTCATCGAAAGTATAAAGTTTTTTTTAAAGGTAACTTTTTTTTATGCTACACTAATTTAATTAATTAAGAAGTCATGCCTTTAATTTTCATAGTTATTGACGAATGTGAGTGTTGTTAGCTTTTGCCTTATTTAAGGTGATTTTCTGTCTTATGTTTTCAATATTTTAAGACTAGAAATCGACTTTAGTTTTTTTTTTTTTCCAAACTAGACTTCATTTATTTTGGTTTTATTTTTTTTTTTTTAAACTAGACTTCATTTATTTATATGGGGAAACTCAAATCTTTACAAAGGTAAGGTATAATAGAATAAGGGAGGTGAGTACAAAAATCATTGGGTTTGATCATAGCCCATTTGGGTAGGGCATCAACCAATTTGTTACCATCATTTCATGTGTGAGAACTCGAAGACCTCTAATTTTCATCTAAAAATCTTTTAGACGGTTGAGTAACTTACCCCCAATAATATATGGAAAATTTTCCTCTTGTACGATCGGTGATAGAATGACCTTTGCTGGCACTTTCGCCATTTTGATAGCTTCCCATAAAGCCATAGCCTCCACCGTCGTTGCATCTTTGCGGCTGTCCACAGTCTTTGTCGCCGCCGCAATGAATCTGCCATCCTCATCTCTCAACATCATTCCCAAGCCTCAACTAGTTTTGAGTTTCAATTTAAATATTAATCCAGCCTATAAAATATATACAAAGGTTTAGATATTATCCCGAACTATCTCTTTTTGGTACGTACATTCTTAAAGGTGGTGTTCATGTTGTATTTAATTTTCATCTGGAATAAAAATAAGGTTATATTTAGTTCCAAAAAATGTTATATTAATACATTAGTTCCATGTTGTTATCTACTTTTTTTTTTTTTTTACAAAACTGTTATCTACTTTTAAATTGTAAGTTTTAATACTACAACATTTTTACTTTTTAACACTGCAACATTTTTTAACACTACAACATTTTTGAGTTGTGGCAACAATAAAAAAGTGTGGCGTAAATAAAAAAAATTCATGCTCTAAAGGTTAGGCAACGGTTTGGCAACGGCTTACAAAGTGTGACGTAGGTGGCCGTGACCTATTCTTTAAGGCAACGATTTTTTTCTTTTGTCCACGAAGTCTAAAAAACCGTTGGTGAATACACTAAAAGAGATCACGGTTTGTTTGAATGTTTCTGGCCACGGTTTTTTGAACTGGTTTTGCCAACAGTTTATAAATGTTGCATATACAATTAGACAATTGTTTTGTGTATATTGTTTATGTTTCAAACAACACATTTATAACGTCGTCAAAAGCATATGCAACATTTTTTGGTCTAAGACAATTGATTTGTATGTGTTGCATATAACTTTATACCACGATTATTGAAACGTTGGTAACACGTTTAGCCCAAAAAAATAAATTAAATGTTGCCTTTTTATTTAGGCCATGAGGATGAAAATATTTTAAACTACATTTTTTATGTGTTGTCTATACTTTTCGACCATAAACATTCAATTTCTTTAGTCTACAATATTTTTCAATTTGTTGCCTATACGTTTATCATGCACTCTCACTTTTTAGACAAACATTGATAATTAATTATTATTGCTTGTAATCCATAATTGAACATTAAATAATTTTTATTGAACAAAACACAAAAGAGTTAAACATAATCAAGTCTTAATAGTATATATTACGAAGAAAAACCATTGTCTCATCAAAATAATGTAACACAAATATTACTAGATATCCAAAATAGAAGGGATTGAGAAGTGTTTTGGTTTAGGAACTAAGGGTTATGGTTTAGACACTAAGGTTTTGATTCAGGCACTAAGGTTTTTGGTGTGGGGAACTGGTCATGTAATTTGGGAAAATTAAATTTGAGAAATTAGATTTAGGCAAATAATTAAGGGTTTTTGTTTAGCCAACACTTTTTTCTATTTTATTCCACATTTATGTATTGTATTGTGGTTTAAACATGGTTTAGGCAATATATTAAGGCTACATTTATAATATGTTCTTTTAAAATCTTCTCAGACAATGGTTTAAAAGTGTTGTCTAAATCGGCCACACTTTTTAACCTGTACCTTAAAAACGAATATGCAACGGTTTTATATTAACAAGCAAGAAAATTTATTTTATATGTATGTTATAAACAACACTTGAAAAAATATTGTCTATTCTCGTTTCTAAATGTAGCCTTAATATTGTCTATTGTTTATTCTCGTTTCTAAATGTAGCCTTTAGCCGTTGTCAAGATAAGTGTGACCAAAAGTTAAAAATGTTGTAGTGTAAGAACAATTGAAAAATATTGTCAAAACTATAAAAATATGTTGCTAAAAAAGAATAGACAATATTTTTTCGGACGTCTTTGTATGTGAGTGTTTAAAGCAACATTTTCTCGCATTTTGACACACTATTCAAAAATATTATCTAAACTATGAGAATAACGAATAATTATCCAACACACTTTAAACAATATTAGATGTTGCTATAAATGTCAACAATTTATAAATGTTGCCAATCTTTATTATTAGACACCTTGAGTGCACTCAAATAGCAAAAAAATAAGAAAAAATATATATAGTGTCAAGTTTTGAAGCATTCCACATTACTATACAATTGTTTCAATGGTATTGTAACTTTTAGCCACTTTGAGTATAAAATAAATAATAAACTAGCAAGACTTCATTCAAACTTTGGGTCATACCTGAAAAATCAAATGGGTCGCTCCAACGTATCTCACAAAACACCTATTTGCCTTGAGATAAAATCATCCAACAACCAGCAGCAAGGCAGAGCATTACAAGGCTTTTTAAAAAGCTCAAGCCACAAAACAAACAATCCTTTTTCCCTTAAAAGATTTTCTTTAAAAAAACTTTTCACTTTCTTTTTCTCCATCTCACAATACACCCCTTATTAGCGCAACAAAACTTTTCTACTTAGAGCTGTTGCAACTCGTATGTAGGTAAATAAGCACTAAGTGTTGTAACTTAGAATTAGTGTTGTCAATTAAAAAAAAAATTAAGAAGTCTTATATAGGAAGGAATTTACACATTAGTAGTGTTTATAAGGAGGATGAATGACCTTTGGCATGTGCCCCATGGGGTATCCAGTGTTAGTACAGAGGCACATCTAAGAGAGGGAAGGGGGGTGAATTAGGTGTATATAAATTTTCTGAGTTTTAGAGACTTAGTAGATTATTTTTCCGTTTAGGAATAGTGTATGGAAAAATGTAAATGACAGAAAAATAAAGAACACAATAATTTATCATGGTTCCCCTTACTACCAATGGTACATCCAATCCTCTTGCACACCACTAGAGATTTTCGACTGTTAGAATAAGTACAAGTCTAACTCTAAGACTTCTATTACAAACTTTTAACCCTAAGATAGCACATCACTATCTTAGTTTACAACACTTGAAGAAAGAACACTACTTTTCTCAATTTACATAATAACTTGAATGGTTTACAACAGCGACTTTGACTGAAATCAAGATTGTATAACAATTGAGTACAATCATAACAGTGTAATATAATTTTAAGTACAATAGAGACCCTTTCTCAATGATATGACAATGTAAAATATGTACTTCAAATATGAAACTAAGACTTTGAATAAATCAAAATATTTCAGAAAGTTTGTTCAAAGTTGTTATAATATTGATGAAAAGATTTGGAAATGATTTATTCGTTAAATCTAAAGCTATGAAGTATTTATACTCCTTAGACATCACTTCAGACCAGTTGCAATCGTTCCTACAGGTTTGATGAACATATGCAATGATCCAAGTTGAATCTGAACTGACAAATTGCATTGTTTTGCAGTTGTATTTGGTTATAGCGAGAGTGTAGTCGAATACACCTCTTACCTCTTTTAACATTCAGTTTTATTTGAAAATTTTAACATTTTATTCGAATACAACATCTTGTAGTCGAATACATATGAGTGAATTTTACCACTGACTTGGTTTTGTATTTGGCTACACCATTATGTAGTCGAATACAAAAGTGCAGTTTTAGATACTGACTTAGCATTTATATTCGACTACACTATCTTGTAGTCGAATACAAAGTCAAGTTTTAGCTACTGACTTAACATTTGTATTCAGCTACACCATCTCGTAGTCGAATACATATATTCAGTTTTAGCTAATGACTTGAGTCTATATTCGGCTACAACATGCTGTAGTCGAATACAACATTGATTTTTATAAAAAAAGAATTTATTTTCAAACATTGTTCATGCATTTTGACACTTTGAAAATTCTTTTAATGCGTATGCTAAAATGAAAGGTTCTCATGGACATTTGAAATATGTTAATATTAGATTGCATCATGTACCTTACATTATAAGACTTCTAGCATAATTGACCATAGTTGACTTGATTGTTTACTCCTTGGCCTTTGTCTTCATAAAAAACATAAGTATTTTACATTCTCTCCCTTTTTTATAATGACAAAACCTTGTTTTTGTTGAGACTTCAAAGCGTTTGATCATTTTAATTTTTCTCTCTTGTAATACATGCGCTTACTCCCCCTTTGAGCTTGAATTCATGTCATCATGTTTTGAAAATTTTGAAGACCTACAAATTCTTTAACAACATCAGGATACAATTTTCTCCCCCTTTTGACATGATCAAAAAGAAGGAAAACAATAGAAAAACATTCAAAGCATACGAAAGATATATAGGGAATAAAGGCATCGCATTATTGAAATTTAAAATCAATGTAGGTTCTGGTAATTTTCTCCTTGATCCTTATTCAAAAGGTACATGTCACCGTCCACTTAGATAATCACAAAGAGAACAATGTCCAACACACACATCACTAGCCACTTAAGTAACCACAAAGATAACAATATTTAAAACACAAGTCACTAGCCACTTGGGCAACCACAAAGATAACAATATTTAAAACACAAGTCACCAGTCACTTAGGCAACCACAAAGATAAAATATTCAAGGTTAAATTTTAATCACATATGACATGAAAGTTTTTTTTCTCATGGATGCTTACAACCAAGAACCAGTAATTTTGCTATCTCAAATATATAACACACAAACACGTGAATAAATGTCTTAGAGTCACAACTTTCATTTTATAAACTATAAAATTGGATTATTGACGTGTTATTGGTAGAAATCAAAACTGAAATAATGAAAAACACATATAAATATAAACTTTATTTCTTCTACTATAAAATTTATCCAATTATTAGTCATTTAGGCATACAAATCAAGGTTTACCACTAAACACATCACAAAAATCAACTTAATCATGTTATCACAATTAAAAATCAAAATTTTTCATCAATTCCCCCAAGACTCATATAGTATTTATAAAAATCAAAACCATGAAATAAAATAGCACAAAAATAAAAAATTTAAATTAAAAACATCCTAACAAACATATTACTCATAAGATCATAATAAAAATCAAAACTTTATAATCAAGTACACCTAGACAACACCAAACATAAAATCAACATTTTTCTTTTAAGACGTCAAGACATCATCATATCAATATCTTACAAACTATTAATTTAATATCTAGCCTAACCTTGCATGGGAAAAACCCTTACCTTAGATTCTTTACTTCCTAGCATCTTGTTCTAAGCCCCACAAATCAAAGGACAAAACAAAAGTCCAAACTTTACTTAAGATGGTATTTAAAGAAGATGGAAAATTATAATTCAACTTGATGATAATGATGGTGTGAGAAAAGGAAGAAGACTGTGTTTCACACTTTCTTTCTTTCTTTTGTTTGTGATGCAAAATTTGGGAATTTAGGAGAAAACAAAAATATGTATGGGAATAGAATAGGAAGGTGTGTAGACTACCTTTTAATTTTTTTTTGTTAATAGTTATGACACCAAAAATTGCCTAGAATTATTTTTGTAGGCGTGAGATATAACAAACGAGGAGAGTGTGTTTTTTTGTCTTCTCTTAATTGCATAAAAAGATAATACTCATAATTAAATTTATTACATTTCTTTAAAAAATGAATTAAAGGTGTTAAGAATGAGTTAATGTACATTATCTCATCTTTAATAGGTTGGGGCGAGGATATAAAGTCTATATTATGCCAAGACAACACCCTGAACTATCATAAAATCTTAGAGTAAAAGGAATGGGTCAAGTCATTATTTTTTTTACTTCTAAATATGGATGGACCAAAAATATATTGAAAACACTTATACATGAAGGTTGAGTTTCACTAACTCTACTATCTCCTAAAATGAATACATATTTGGTCGAAAATAAAACTAACAAACAATATAACTTCTATAAATTCTAATTTAATTAAATAATTCAACTAGTATTTTTATCAACTAAAATAAATCAAGTAAGACAAGAATATCACAGCAAGTCACACATAATAAAATAAAACAAACATATCTAACACATCAATTTCATGATTATTGAATCTAATCAAATAAAAAAAATGCACAATAGTACATTTAGGAAATAATCACGTCATAAATCGTTCTCATGTAATTAACACGCCAAAAAATTAAATAAAAATAAAGGTTATATAGACAAGAATAAACCTAGTAACAAGTAAAATGATTAAAAAATCAATGTAGTGTAACAATTGCATTTATTAGATAAGCTACATAGACAAACAACGTAAATGCACTTGAATAAATCTAGTAAAGACCAAAAGGACATAAAATGTTAGTCCAGTTAAACTAGTGCATTTATTAAATGAACAACATAAACAAAGAATCAAAATAGACTATAATATATCTACTAAAATCCAAAATGACCTAAAATCTTAATCCATTGATACTTTTGCACTTATTAGATGAACTACATTGCCTAAGAAGCAAAATTATTTAGAATAAACCTATTGCAACCCAAAATGACAAAAATCTTAATCCATCAAGAGTTATGCACTTATTAGACGAACTACATTGCTATTAAAAACAAAAATGACCTAATAACTTAATCCATTGAAACTTATGCACTTACTAGACGAACTACATTGACTAAGAACCAAATTGGATTAGAATCAACCTAGTAATGATTTAAAAGACGAAAATGTTAATCCATTGAGACTTATGCAATTAATTGACGAACTACATTGACTAAGAACCAAAACGGGATATAATAAAGCCATTAAGACAAAATGACCTAAAATCTTAATGCATTACTTATGCCCTTAATAGACGGACTGCATTGCCTTAGAATGAAATTGGACTAGAATAAACCTATTAAAGACCAAAATAACCTAAAATCTTAATCTATTGAGACTTATGCACTTAGTAGACGAGCTACATTGCTAAACAACAAAAATGGATTAGAATAAAAGTAGTAAAGAAAAAATGTCCTAAAATCTTAATCTGTTGAGATTTATACTCTTAAAAGATGAACAACATTGACTAAGAAGAAAAATGGTCAAGAAAAAACCTAGTAAGGACTAAAATTACCTAAAATATCAATTTCACTTATTAGACAAACTACGTTGCCTAACCACCAAAATAGTTTAGAGTAAACCTATTAAAGACCAAAATGACTTAAAATCTTCATCCCTTGAAACTATTGCATTTATTAGATGAATTACAAACACTTAGAATCAAAATGGACTAAAATAAGCCTAATAAATACAAAAATGATCTAAAATCTTAATCCATTGTAATTTATGCACTTATTAGACGAACTACATTGACTAAGAACAAAAATTGACTAGAATTAACCTAGTAATAACCAAATTGATATAAAATCTTAATCCATTGAGACTTATGCACTTATGTGATGAACTACATTGCCTAAGAACAAAATTGGATTAGAATAAACCTTTTCAGAACCAAGTAAAGACCAAATTGACCTAAAATATCAATCAATTGAAACTGATGTACTTATAATAAACCAAAATAGATTATAATAAACCTATGACTAAGAATACATTGCCTAAGAATAAAAATGGACTAGAAAAAACTCAGTAAAGACGAAAATAACCTAAAAACTTAATTTATTGAGACATGTGCACTTATTAGACCACTTACATTGACTTAGAAGCAGAATGGATTAGAATAAACCAATTAGAGACCCAAATTCCATAATTTCTTAATACATTGAGAATTGTGCACTTATTAGACGAACTACATTGACTAAGAAGCAAGTGAATTAGAATAAACCAATTACAGACCAAAATTACCTAAAATCTTAATCCATTGAGACTTATCCATTTATTTGATAAACTACATTGCCTAAGAACCAGAATGGACTACAATAAACCTAATAAAGACCAAAATGACCTAAAATCAGGATCGATTGTAATTTATGCACTAATTAGACGAACAACATTGACTAATAACCAAAATAGAGTAGAATAAACCAAGTAAAGACCATATTGATCCAAAATCTTAATCCATTGAGACTAATGCACTAATTGGTAGAACTACATTGCCTAAGAATGAAATTGGATTAGAATAAATCTATTAAAAACCAAAATGACCAAAAATCTTAATTGTAACACCCCAATATTTTCGTATATATTGTATGTGTGTCTTTTTAGTAATTGTCATGATTTATTAATTAATTAATAATTATTCTAGATTTATTCTAGTCCAATTTTGTTTTTAAGCAATATAGTCAATCTAATAACGGCATAAGTCTCAACAGAATAAGATTTTAGGTCTCTTTGGTCTTTAATAGGTTTATTCTAATCCATTTTTGTTTTTAGGCAATGTAGTTCATCTAATAAGTGCATTAGTTTCACTAGATTGAGATTTTAGGTCATTTTAGTCGTTCCTAGGTTTGTTCTAGTCCATTTTGTTTCTTAGTCATTGAGGTTCATTTAATAAGTGCAATAGTTTCAATTGATTAATGTTTTAGGTCATTTTGTTGTGCACTTTGTTTATTATAGTCCATTTTGATTCTTAATCAATGTAGTTCATCAAATAAGTGCACTAGTCTTAAGGGATTAAGATTTTAGATTATTAAAAGGTTTATCCTAATCCAATATGGTTCTTTGGTAATGTAGTTTGTCATATTAAGTGCATAAGTCACAATGGATAAAGATTTGATATCAATTGGGATTTTACTAGTTTTATTCTACTCCTTTTTGGTTCTTAGTCAATATGGTTTGTCTAATAAGTACATTAGTTTTGTTTATTGTAAGTGCACTAGTCTCAAGGGATTAAGATTTTAGGTCATTTTGATCTTTATTAGATTTTGTTTATAGTCCACTTTGGTTCTAAGTCTATGTAGTTCATCTAATAAATGCACTAGTATCAAGGGATTAAGATTTTAGGTGATTTTGGTCTTTAATAGGATTAATTTAATCCATTTTGGTTTTAAGGCAGTGTAGTTCATCTAATAAGTGCAACAGTTACACTAAATTGATATTTTACGTGAATTTAGTTGGTACTAAGTCTATTCTTGTCCATTTTGCTTCTTAGTCAATGCAGTTCATCTTTTAAGTGCATAAGTGTAAATGGATTAAGAGTTTAGGTCATCTGGTCTTTAATGGTTTTATTCTAGCCCGTTTTGCTTCTTAGTCAATGTAGTTCGTCCAATAAGTGCATAAGTCTCAATGGATTAACATTTTGGTCATTTAAATGTTTACTAGGTTTACTCTAATCCACTTTGGTTCTTAGCGAATGTAGTTTTTCTAATAAGTGCATAAGTTTTAATGGATTAAGTTATTAGGTCATTTTTCTCTTAAGTAGGTTTATTCTAATACATTTTTGTTCTTTAGGCATGTAGTTTGTCTAATAAGTACATAACTCAGAATGGATAAAGATTTTCGTCATTTTAATATATAGTAGGTTTATTCAAGTTTGTTTTGGTTCTAAGTCTAAATAGTTCATCTAATAAATGCACAAGTTTCGTTGGATTAAGATTTTACGTCATTTTGGTCTTTACTAGATTTATTCAAGTGCATCTATTCCAATTTGATTCTTAGACAATGTAGTTCATCTAATAACTGCATAAGTCTTGGTGGATTAAGAGTTTAAGTCAATTTGGTTTTACTAGGTTTATTCTAGTCCATTTTTGTTTTTAGTTCATATAGTTCATCTAATAAATGCACTAGTTTTAAGGGATTAAGATTTTAGGACATTTTTGTTTTTAATATGTTTATCATTTTCATTTTAAGACAATGTAGTTCGTCTAATAAGTGCAATAGTTTCACTAGATTGAGATTTAAGGTCATTTTGGTCGTTACAAGGTTTATTCTCGTCCATTTACTTTCTTAGTCAATGTAGTTCATCTAATAAGTGCATTAATTTTGAATGATAAATATTTTAGGTCATCATGGTCTTTACTTTGTTTAATCTAGTTTGTTTTGGTTCTTAGTCAATGTATTTCGTCAAAGATTTTAGAAAATTTTGGTCTTTAGTAGTTTAAGTCTAGTTGGTCTTTAATAGGTTAGATTACTTTGGCCTTTAATAGGCTTATTCGAATACATTATAGTTATTTTGCAATTTAGTTCGTCTATTAAGTGCATAAGTATTAATGGATTAAGATTTTAGATCATTTTGGTCTTTAATAGGACTATTCTAGTCCGTTTTGGTTCTAAGGCAATGTGTTCAACCACTAAGTGCACAAGTCTATATTGACTAAGATTTTAGGTCATTTTAGTTCTTAATCCATGTTGTTCATCTAATTAATTCACTTGTTTCAAGGGATTAAGATTTTAGGTCATTTTGCTCTATAAGAAGATTATGCAAATTCATTTTGGGTTTTAGCCAATGTAATTTGTCTAATATGTAAGTACAGAAGTGCGCCTAAGAGTGGGGGTGAATTAGGTGTTTAGAAATTTTCTTGTTTTTAGAGATTTAATGTTTGATTTTTTTGATTTAAGATAGTGTATGGAAAAGGTAAATGGCAGAAAAATAAAAAACACAAAGATATTATCCTGGTTCCCCTTATGACCAAAGGTACATCCAGTCCTCTTGCACACTACAAGAGATTTTCCACTATTGTTATAATAGGTACAAGTCCCACCCTAGGACCTTTGTTACAAAATCCTAACAATCACCCTAAGATAGCACACCACTATCTTAGTTTACAAAACTTGAAGAAAGAACACCATTTTCCTCAATTTACAACACTTGAAAAAAGTACACCACTTTCTTCAATTTACAACACTTGAATGGTTTAGCAATATTGATATTGAATTAGATCAATATGATATAATAGGTGATGTACAATGATAACAATCCAATATAATTTCAAGTACACTAGAGAACTTTTCTCAATGATATGAAAATGTAAAATCTGTACTTGAAATATAAAAGTGAACCTTTGAATAAATCAAAACATTTTAGAAAGTTTGTTCAAGGTTTGGTTGTAGGATTGGTTATGTTTGATCTGAAGTTATGGTGTTTTTATACTCCATAAACATCTCTTCAGATTCGTGGCCATTGATCCAAGAGGTTTAATGAAGAAATGCAATGATCCAGAACCATTTCAGAAATGAAAAATTGCATTGTTTCCAGGTGTATTCGACTACAGCTTGTGTGTAGTTGAATACACATCCTTTTAACGTTTAGTTTTATTTGAATTTTGAAGCTTGTATTCGAATACACATTCTTGTATTCGAATACATATGTTTGAAGATGTTCATTTTTAGCTACTGACTTGTCTGTATTCGACTACAACATGTTGTATTCGAATACAACATTGTATTTTGCCAATAATATTATTTTCAAATATTATTTATATATTTTTACTTTTTTGAAAATCCTTTTGATGCATATGCTAAAATGAAAGGTTCTCATGTGCATTTGAAATATACGAACATTAGATTGCATCATGTACCTTTACATTATAAAACTTCTAGCATATTTGATCATAGCTGTCTTTGATGTTTGACTTCTTTTTGAGCTTGCAACTTGATCACTTTCCTTGGTCTTTGTCTTCATCAAAAACATGTATTTTACATTCTCCCTCTTTTTGATAATGACAAAACCTTGTTGTTGTTGAGAATTCAAAGTGTTTGATCGTTTTAATCTTTCTCCCCCGTAATACATGTTTACTCCCCCTTTGAGCTTGAGTTCATGTTATCATGTTTTAAACATTTTGAAGACCTACAAAATTTTTTAACAACAACAACATACCAATTTTCTCCCCTTTTTGACATGATAAAAAAAAAGGAAAAACATCAAACAAAATACCAACCATATATAGGGAAAATTGCGAATCTGTTTTAGACTACACACTTGTTGTTTTCAAATACAGGATTTTCTAGAGACATGTATTCGAATACATACAATGTGTATTCGGCTATGATATCAAAATTTGTGTTTTTTTTTTGTTTTAAACGAAATTTTCACTAGAAAGATGACATGTAAAGCACATATTCATATTTATAGAACACAAACATTTAAAAAATCAATTTTATGAACATATTAAGTGAAGATTATAGATTTTGAAGATAAGTGGCTTACAAAGAATCAATACCTTGTATTAGTACCTTTCTTGACCCACACATAATGTCCATTTGGAACACCAAATTTATTAAAATGACAAGCATTATGTGTGTGGCCATTTTGACCACAATAAAAGCATGTAGGAGTAGATTTACTTGTATATGTATGTATATGAGGTTTCTTTTGAATAAAATTCTTCTTATAATAATGATGATCTTTTTGCACAATTATAACTTTTTCATTGTTGGATTGGTCACTTGCCTTAACAAAGATGGTTTTATTTATACTTGGTTTATCAAATTTTGAGTAACCATGATCATTTTTTATTATTATAATATATTTGCATATTAAGGACATTTTCCATTCCAACTTGTCCATTTTCATATCTTTCAATTACTTTATTTAATTGGACAATTTTGAAAGAAAGAGAATCACACTTATCGCATGTAAAATTCTGTTTTAATTTTTCAGAATCTTTTTCCACAGTGTCAATTTTCTCTTTAAGAGATGAAATTTGTTTCTTTTGAGTTGACACTATTTTGAACAGATTTTTACATTCCATAAGTAATTCTTTAATTGCATTTTGGGCATCATTATACTCAATAAATAATTCACTATTAGTATCATTATTATGAGAAGAGTCTTTGTTACTAACCTCTTCTTCTTCGTCGGATTGGTGTGATGCCATCAATGCAACATTTTCACATTCGTCACTTTCCGACTCCGAAGACGAACTGACTTCATTGTCCTCCCATGCTATATAGGCCTTTTTGGATTCTTTCTTCTTGTGAGCACTTTTCTTAATATTTGGGCACTCTACTTTTATGTGTCCTTGCTTGCCACACTCAAAACAAGTGAAGTTTTGATTCGAAGTGCAGACATCCTTTTCCCTGAATTTTTTTCTTTTCTTTCCAATTTTATAAGTTTTTTCATTTTGAAGGAACTTACCAAATTTCTTTACAAGGGAGGTGATGTTCTCATCTTCATCAGAATTATCATCATCGATTTTCTCTTTTGACTCCGCTTTTAAGGCAATGCTCTTTGGTTTGTTTTCATGAATTTCATTTTGTTCTAGCCTTTCAAGTTCAACTTCATGTTCTTGAAGTTTTCCAAAAAGTGCATAAAGAGACATCTTTGATATGCTTTTCTTTTTAGAAATTGCCGTTACTTTAGGTTGCCATGCCCTTGTTAATGATCTCAGAACTTTAAGGTTCAATTCATCATTAGTGAAGATATTTCCAAGCGTCGTCAAGTGGTTGGTCAGATGAGAAAATCTTTTCTGCAAGTCCAGAATAGATTCTCTGGGCTGCATTCGAAATAATTCATATTCTTGAGATAATGTGTTGAGTTTGGAACGTTTTACCTCAATAGTTCCTTCATGTGTTACTTCAAGTGTATCCCAGATTTCTTTAGTTGTTTTGCAATGAGATATACGGAAAAATTCGTCCATTCCAAGTGTCGATTGTAACATTTTTTTGGCCTTTTTATCAAACAACACTTTCCTTTTGTCATCATTTGTCCATGAGGCTTTTATCTTTGTTTCTTCTTTATTGTTGATGACTATTTTTGGAACATAGGGACCATTTTCTAATGAACCCCATATATCATTTCCTTGTGCCTCAAGATATGCTTGCATGCGTATCTTCCAAAAGTCATAGTGTTCACCAACGAAACATGGTGATTTATTGCTACTACCACCATCTCTAAAAACTGGTTGTGCGAAAGCCATTAATAAGGATCGAGGAGCAAATTACCGGAACCTGCTCTAATACCAATTGTAAGTACAGAAGTGCGCCTAAGAGTGGGGGTGAATTAGGTATTTAGAAATTTTCTTGTTTTTAGAGATTTAGTGTTTGATTTTTCTAATTTAAAATAGTGTATGGGAAAGATAAATGGCAGAAAAATAAAGAACACAAAGATATTATCCTGGTTCCCTTTATAACCAAGGGTACATCCAGTCCTCTTGCACACCACAAGAGATTTTCCACTATTGTTAGAATAAGTACAAGTCTCACCCTAAGACCTTTGTTACAAACTCCTAACAATCACCCTAAGATAGCGCACCACTATCTTGGTTTACAAAACTTGAAGAAAGAACATCACTTTCCTCAATTTACAACACTTGAAGAAAGTACACCACTTTCTTCAATTTATAACACTTGAATGGTTTAGCAATATTGATTTTGACTTAGATCAATATGATATAACAATTGATGTACAATGATAACAAACTAATATAATTTCAAGTACACTAGAGAACTTTTCTCAATGATATGAAAATGTAAAATATGTACTTGAAATATAAAAGTGAAACTTTGAATAAATCAAAACATTTTAGAAAGTTTGTTCAAGGTTTGGTTGCAGGATTGGTTATGTTTGATATGAAGTTATGGTGTATTTATACTCCATAAACATTTCTTCAGATTCGTGGCCATTGATCCAAGAGGTTTGATGAAGAAATGCAATGATCCGGAACCATTTCAGAATTGAAAAATTGCATTGTTTCTAGCTGTATTCGACTATAGCTTGTGTGTAGTCGAATACACATCCTTTTAACGTTCAGTTTTATTTGAATTTTGAAGCTTGTATTCGAATACACATTCTTGTATTCGAATACATATGTTTGAAGATGTCCAGTTTTAGCTACTGACTTGTCTGTATTCGACTACAACATGTTGTATTCGAATACAACATTGTATTTTGCCAAAAATATTATTTTCAAACATTATTTATATATTTTTACTTTTTGAAAATCCTTTTGATGCATATGCTAAAATGAAAGGTTCTCATGTGCATTTGAAATATACGAACATTAGATTGCATCATGTACCTTTACATTATAAAACTTCTAGCATATTTGGTCATAGTTGTCTTTGATGTTTGACTTCTTTTTGAGCTTGCAACTTGATCACTTTCCTTGGTATTTGTCTTCATCAAAAACATGTATTTTACATAATAAGTGCATTAGTTTCACTTGATTGAGATTTTGTTTAAATTTAGTCATTATTAGGTTTATTGTAGTCTATTTTGGTTGTTTGTCAATGTAGTTCGTCTAATAAGTGCATTAGTTTTAATTGATTAATCTTTTTGGACATTTTGGTCTTTAATTTCTTTATTCTAGTGCATTTTGGTTCTTAGCCAATATTGTTCATCTATCAATTGCACTAGTTTCAAGGGATTAAGAATTCAGATCATTTTGGCCGTCAATAAGTTTATTCTAATCCATTTTGGTTCTTAGTCAATCTAGTTCTTGTAATAAATGCATTAGTCTCAATGGATAAAGATATTTGTCAATGTGTTCTCTAATAGGTTTATTGTTATCAATTTTGCTTGTTAGTTAATGCAGTTCGTCTAATAAGTGCATAAGTCTCAATGGATGAACATTTTCGGTCATTTTAATCTTAACTAGGTTTATTCTACTCCTTTTTTATTTGACGCAACGTAGTTCATCCAATAAATGCATAAGTCTCAATGGATTAAGGTTTTATGTAATTTTGGTCTCTAATTGGTTTATTCTAATCCATTTGCATCTTAGTCAATGTAGTTCGTCTAATAAGTGCATAAATCTAAATGGATTTAGATTTTAGGTCATTTTCGTTGTTACTGGATTTATTCGAGTCAATTTTGCTTCTTAGGCATTGTAGTTCGTCTAATAAGTGCATAAGTTTCAATCTATTAAAGTTTTAGGCCATTTTTGTCTTTAATGGATTTATTCTAGTCAATTTTGATTCTTAGTCAATATAGTTCATCAAATAAGTGCATAAGTCTCAATAGATAAACATTTTGGTCATTCTACTCTTTACTAGATTTATTCTAGTTCATTTGGGATCTTAGTAAATGTTGTTCGTCTAATAAGTGCATTAGTCTCAATGGATTAAGATTTTTATCATTTAAAAGTTTTACTCTAATCCATTTTTGTTCTTAGGCAATGCAGTTCGTATAATAAGTGCAATAGTTTAACTAGATTAATATTCTAGTTTATTTTAGTCTTTACATGGTTTATTCTAATCCAATTTAGATCTTAGCAATGAAGCTCCTCTAATAACTACATTTGATTCAATTGATTAATATTTTAGGTCAATTTGGTATTTACTAGTTTTATTCTTATCTAATTTTGTTCTTACGTAATGTAGTTCTTCTAAAAAGTGCAGTAGTCTCAAGGGAATATGATTTTAGGTCATTGATCTGCTATTTTGTAAGCACTTCTGATTAGATCAACCAAACTGAGAGTTAATGAAATTAAAAAAAAAAAAAAAGAGTTTCGAATTTAGGTTCAGCATATTAAGAAAACGATAAATCTAATGATTCAAGAGTTTCAAATGTATCATAGATTCTCTCAACAGATTTAATTTCTAAATCGTGACTCTATTCTTGTTTGACAATAGAATTGTTCACACAAGCGCAATCAACTCCATGTGAATTATGTTTTTTGTATTACTGTTAACGATCGAGCATCGAAAAACTACAATTTATTTAATATAGAAACCGAATTTTGGTAAACTAATTTTATCAATCCTATTGAGATTCGAATAAAACAACCAGAATAAGAATATAATAGAATAAAAAGAAATAGAATCATAATGTGAATTAGTCTTTATGTCAATGTAAATTTTCTAATAAGTGCTTCAGTTTCAATGGATTAAGATAATAGGTCATTTTGGTCTTTAGTAGGTTTATTCTAGTCCATTTTGGTTCTTAGGCAATGTAGTTCGTCGAATAAGTGCATAAGTCTCAATGGATTAAGATTTTACTTCATTTTGATCTTTACTAGATTTATTCTAAATTCATTTTAGTTCTTAGTCAATGTATTTATTGTAATAATGGCATAAGTTTCAATGGATTAAGATTTTATGTCATTTTGATCTTTAGCATATTTATTCTAATCCATTTTTGTTATCAGACAATGTACTTCATCTAATCATTGCATAAGTCTCAATAGATTAATATTTAAGGTCATTTTGGTGTTTACTAGGTTTATTCTAGTCCATTTTTGTTCTTAATCTATGTAGTTCATCTAATAAGTGCACTACTTTTAAGGGATCAAGATTTAAGGTCATTTTATTCTTTAATTGGTTTATTCTAATCCATTTGGGTTCTTAGGCATTGTAGTTGGTCCAGTAAGGGCATAAGACTCAATGGATTAAGTTTTTAGATCATTTTTGTCATTACTAAGTCTATTCTAGTTCATTTTGTTTCTTAGTCAATGTAGTTCATGTAATAAGGGCACCCGTTTTAACAGATTATGATTTTAGGTTATTTTGGTCTTTAATTGGTTATTCTAATTCATTTTTGTTTTTAGGGAATTAGTTCATCTTATAAGTGCCATAGTTTTACTAATTTGAGATTTTAGGTCATTTTAGTCCTTTTTTGAAGTCCATTTTTCTTCTTATTCAATATAGTTCGTTTAATAAGTGCATAGGTGTCATGGATTAAGATTTTAGGTCATTTGGGTCTTTCATAGGTTTATTCTAGTCTTTTTTGGTTCTTAGTCAATCTAGTTCATTCTACCAATCCATTGTTGGTATCAGTGACCTCGCAATAAAGAATATATATCAGTTTTCGTTACCAAATTAATCTGTATCAAGCGCACAGCGGAAATTAAATTTTGAGGCATGCAAAGTTAGCAATAGAAAATTAAAGAGAGAGAGTTAGAGAAGAAGACACAGAGATTTATCCTGGTTCGGTTGTTCCACAACAACCTACGTCCAGTCCTGAAAATCCAATCGGATTTCAGATTTTCTTCTCCTTCAATAGAAAGAATCAATTACAAAGATTTTCCAGTTTCCTCCCTGAAACCTATCAATCTCTAATTATATCTTTCCTATTGAATACCCTCTGATCCTTGAAGACACTCAGCAGCCTATCACAGAATCAAAGTGCGACTCTTTCTTGTTGAATCCTCTCAACCAAGAAAGTAGCCACCAGTTTCGAGCTGGCTTTTCTTGCGTTCTATTTTGTTCAAAGTTTGATTACAGAAAGAATAAAGATTGTAAAACAAAAGGGTCTTCAATCTTTATGAATGTTGCTCTTCACAAATCTGGATATTCATGGATTGTTCTTGAGCACATTATCATTTCTCTTAGATTGTCAACAAACTGTATTGAGATCTGTAATCACAATTATGAAGTTGTTAGTTTGTTGTTATGAACAGCTAAGAGCGTTGTGAGAAATTATGAAAGTTATGAAAATGTTGTGTTAAAGTTCTAAGAAGTTGTTAGAATAAAGATTGAAAGACATCTTATATAGTTTCTGAAAAACCAACTACGAAATCGATTTCCCAATCGATTTTGTAAAGTTATAAAATGAGCTAAATCGATTTGCCAATCGATTATCGCGATCTTGGTTTTCTTTAATCTTGAAACTATACAAGCTAATCGATTTACCAATCGATTCTTTAAAACAACACTTTTCAGCAGAACATGTCCAGACCTGTATAAATCGATTGCCTAATCGATTTCTGGGAAACTGTTTTAATAAAACTATTTTCAATCGATTACTCAATCGATTTGCCAAACTTCAGAGTTCACTGTGTTTTCAACAAGTTTATTTCAATCGATTTGCCAATCGATTGTTTTCAAAACAGTGGCTCAGGTTTTTGATGTCAATCGATTTGTCAATCGATGTGATTCAAAAAATAGTGACTCAGTTTTAATATCAATCGATTTGCCAATCGATTATTTTCAAAACAGTGGCTCAGCTACTTGTTATCAATCGACTTGTCAATCGATGTGATTCAAAATAGTGATTCAGTTTTAATATCAATCGATTTGCCAATCGATTGGTTTCAAAACAGAGACTCAGCTATTTGACATCAATCGACTTGTCAATCGATTTGGTGGCATGTTCCTGAAAAGTTTTTACCTGGTGTTTAGTTCAATCGATTTCCCAATCGATTGCAACCAAACTTAATCAAAATTGAAAGTGTTAACAATTGATTGTCCAATCGATTGTATTTGTCACAGGTGAGGTCATTTTTCAAATGATATTTTATCAATCGATTTGCCAATCGATTCCCTCAGCACTGGAGTGCCACTGTGACTCATTCAATCGATTTACCAATCGATGTGTTACCATCAGGTTTGATTTGTGAAATGTTCAATCGATTTGCCAATCGATTTGCTCCAAATCAGAGGCTACTGACTTGTGCATTTTTCATTTTTAATTAATCTAATCGATTGCCTAATCGATTGCATTTCACAAACACTTAAGATTTCCTTACACCCTTGTTATGAAATCGATTTCCCAATCGATTTACATATTCAGAATTCAACTTTTGTTGATTTCTTGTGTTCCAAGCTATTTGATCCAAGTGTGTAGGATTTGATTATGGTTCCTGAAATCTTGCTCAATTCAAACATTAGATTTATCATGCATTGTAAGAACATTGTTGAATTATTAATTATGTCAAAATTAGGAATCAAAGGATCAAAATCCAACAATCTCCCCCTTTTTGGCATAATTGACAATTCAACCAAATTGTAACTTGAGCAGTTTCAGATTAACATTTAATTGCATTATAAAATTATTGTTGAATGATCAGATCAGAGCAGAGCATGTATCAGAACATATCAGATCAGATCATATTAATACAACATACATTAATTAACAATTTTTAGAGCATGTATTGACAATATCAGAAAAAAAATCAAAACAATATATAAGCATAAGCAGTTCATCAAGTTATAATTGTTCTCCCCCTTTGTCATTGAAGACAAAAAGGCAGAAAAATAATTTCTCCCCCTATGTTACAGAACATAAGCATTGGGTTTGAAACTATTTAACTTGTGAAAGAAAAACTGTCAACACAATCAAAGCAAGTTATGAACATATCACATGAATGCATAGATAAGGAATAAACTGTCATATTCATTGATTAAAATCACTTGGAATACAGCAAGACATGGCAAAAACAGCAAGAATCCTAAGAACCTATTCTCCTAAGCTAGGCTGGGGCTCACTATCATCTAGGGAAGGGGCTGAGACCGCTGTATTACCCTCAGCAGGTGTCTCCTCTTCGTGAGTCTCAGTGTTAACTAAGGGATCTAGGTTAGGTTCCTCAGCTGCTTGACGTCCGATGTCTGCCACATCTTCAAATGAGAGCTTGATGCCAAGGTGTGTCTGAATCTCATCCACAGATTGAACAACTGCAGTCAAGGAGGCTTGCATAGTCCTTAGACGTGCTTCCACTCTGGACTGAAATTCCAACACTTGAGATTTGTCACAGGTGAGGTCATTTTTCAAATGATATTTTATCAATCGATTTGCCAATCGATTCCCTCAGCACTGGAGTGCCACTGTGACTCATTCAATCGATTTACCAATCGATGTGTTACCATCAGGTTTGATTTGTGAAATGTTCAATCGATTTGCCAATCGATTTTCTCCAAATCAGAGGCTACTGACTTGTGCATTTTTCATTTTTAATTGATCTAATCGATTGCCTAATCGATTGCACATTCACAAACACTTAAGATTTCCTTACACCCTTGTTATGAAATCGATTTCCCAATCGATTTACATATTCAGAATTCAACTTTTGTTGATTTCTTGTGTTCCAAGCAATTTGATCCAAGTGTGTAGGGTTTGATTATGGTTCCTGAAATCTTGCTCAATTCAAATATTAGATTTATCATGCATTGTATGAACATTGTTGAATTATTAATTATGTCAAAATTAGGAATTAAAGGATCAAAATCCAACAATCTCCCCCTAGAAAACTGAGACCACATTTGTGATCATTGTAATCTCCTCTTTCATTCTCAACCTAAATCGTAAATTGAAACATCTTATTACTCTTTGTCAAAAATCACACCTCCATCTTTGGATCAAGATTTCAGCCACCACGACTATCACAAAGGAAAGAGCATGTATTGACAATATCAGAAAAAAATCAAAACAATATAAGCATACAATATAAGCATAAGCAGTTCATCAAGTTATAATTGTTCTCCCCCTTTGTCAGTTAAGACAAAAAGGCAGAAAAATAATTTCTCCCCCTATGTTACAGAATCATAGGCATTGGGTTAGAAATCATTTAACTTGTATATAAAAAAAACTGTCAACACAATCAAAGCAAGTTATGAACATATCAGATGAATGCATAGATAAGGAATAAACTGTCATATTCATTGATTAAAATCACTGGAATACAGCAAGACATGGCAAAAACAGCATGGATCCTAAGAACCTAAGCTACTCAGCTGGGCACTATCATCTAGGGAAGGGGCTGGGAAGGGGCTGAGACCGCTGTATTACCCTCAGCAGGTGTCTCCTCTTCGTGAGTCTCAGTGTTAACTAAGGGATCTAGGTTAGGTTCCTCAGCTGCTTGACGACCGATGTCTGCCACATCTTCAAATGAGAGCTTGATGCCAAGGTGTGTCTGAATCTCATCCACAGATTGAACAACTGCAGTCAAGGAGGCTTGCATAGTCCTTAGACGTGCTTCCACTCTGGACTGAAATTCCAACACTTGAGCATTATGGGCCATCTGAGCTTCAATGAATTCCAAGATTTTATCAACATAAGCAGGAGGAGCAGAGACAGTTTCTGGTTGAGAAGGAGGTGGAGGTGGAGGCTGTGCCGGTTCAGCTGCAGGCTGTGATCTCATCCAAATACCTTGTACCCTTTTCAATTGCATCTGATTCACAATTGATTCTCCAAAAACTAGGGTGGTCTTGACAGTTTCTTCATTAACCAAAGACACCTTAAAACGTTTGAGAATCTTAGTGATCAGTTGCGGATACGGTAGCATGAGTTTCGTCTGCGAAGCTTCCAACATATGCCGGAGCACTATCCATGTCCAACTCATCCTTAATTCCTTTGACAACCCCCACAGCAGTAGTATGTCCAACTTTTGAACTACTGCGTGGTTTCCGGATCTGGGCACTAACATGCGTGTCAAAGCATACATCAACATACGATGCTGGACCTTCATTTGACCAATGGGTAGTGAAACCGATTCAACAAACCCATCAACCATCAGGTCTTTGACTGCTGTGTGTCTATCCATTGTCTCTTCCCATCCTTGGTCAGCAGTATCAGCTTCAGAACTACCATCAATGGATTTGCCATAGAAAGGCAATCCTGATAATGCAGAGAAGTCGTCGAAAGTCATAGTAATCTTCTTCCCTTTGACCTGAGTAGTGAAGCCGTCTTCTGTTAACTTGAACGACGAGTAGAACTCTCTGATCAGCTTAGGATAACAATCAAGCGTAGAAGAAAGAAAGTTTTGAAGACCATGGAATCGAAGATGATTCTGAAAAGTGAACTCTACACTGTCAAAATAGGGAAAATCCATTGTCCTAGCTTCATGGAGTTTTCTCTTTATAAAATCAGGTGAGATGAATGATGGAGATTCCTTTTCTTTCGTTGGTGCAGGGACCTTTTTAGCAGGCGGTGAAGAAACGGTTTTCTTCTTTGCAGGAGGTGAAGGAATGACTTGCTTCTTTTTCTTTTGAGCAACCTCTTTCATTGCATCAGCCAACAATTTTTCAGTAGGAGGTTCCTTTCTTTTCTTGGTCTTTTCTGGAATAGGTTGGTGTTCCTGAAATTTTGCTCAATTGAAATATTAGATTTATCATATTAAGTATGAATATTGTTGAATTGTGAATTATGTCAAAATTAGGAATCAAAGGATCAAAATCCAACAATCTCCCCCTTTTTGGCATAATTGACAATTCATACAATTGTAACTTGAGCATATCAAACCATTTCAAAATCATACCAAAGAAACCAATTCATAGCATTAAATATGTACCAATACAGATCATCAGAGCATGTGTCAAAATGTATCAAATCAGCATTACATTATTAAGTATCAGAGCAAAAACAAACAACATCAGATGCTCCCCCTTAATAATGCAACAACAAGCATATTATCAAGTTATCAAGTTATAATTTTTCTCCCCCTTTGTCAATTAAGGCAAAAAGGCAGAAAACAATTCCTCCCCCTATGTTAAAGAACATAAGCATAGGAAATGAAATCATATAACTTGTATATCAGATCAGAACAAAACAAATATGCAACAGATGTAGTATGGCAGTATTTATATGATAACAATTAATACATTTGCTCATACATATATATTAATAAAACATAAAACAGCAAAAAAACAGCACGACAACCAAAAATAAGACAACACAAATAAGAAACTTGACCATCTAATCTCCTAAAGTGGGCTGGTTCTCACTATCATCTAGGGGAGAGGTAGAGACCGCTGTATTATCCTCAGCTGGTGTCTCCTCACCGTGAGTCGCAGACCGATCTAGAGGATCTGGCTGTGGTTCCTCAGTTGCTTGTCGACCAATATGCGCTATGTCTTCAAAAGATAGCTTGAGGCCTAGATGCGCTTGAATTGCAGCAACATCCTGAACAACTGATTTCAGGGATGTTTGGATAGATGTCAAGGTAGCTTCCATCCTTGCATTTGACTCTAATATTTTGGCGTTGTGTTCCATTTGAGCTGCCATAAATTCCATCAGCTTTGAAACAAATGCAGGAGCCTCAGCTGCTGATTCAGATGCTTGTGGAGGAGTTGGTTCAACATTTGGCATTGGTCTAATCCAAACATTATCTACTTTCTTCAGTTTCATCTGATTCACAATCGCTTCGCCGAAGATAAGTGTAGTCTTTGCAGATTCTTCATTCAACAACGATACCTTGAAGTGCTTGAGAACCTTTGTAACCAACTGCGGATAAGGCAACATGATCTTACTGTGTGAAGCTTCTAACATGTGCCTTAGCACAATCCATGTCCAACTCATCTTAAGTTCCTTGGACAATCCCCATAATAATATAATATCAAGCTTCTGAACAACAGCATGATTTCCTGATCGAGGTACAAGCATTCTTGTTAATGTATACATGAGCATGCGTTGCTGTACCTTCATCTGACCAATTGGCAAAGAGATGGTTTCCACAAAACCATCAACCATGATGTCTTTCACTGCAGTGTGCCTGTCCAGCGATGCTTCCCAACCTTCGTCGGCTGCATCCGCATCAGAACTGCCGTCTATTGATTGTCCATGAAATGGCAATCCTGTCAACTCAGCAAAGTCTTCAAAAGACATTGATAATTTTTTACCTTTAACCTGAGTTTTGAACCCGTCATCAGTGAGCTTGAAATTTGCATAAAATTCCCGTATCAATTTCGGATAGCTGTCCAAAGTAGATGAAAGAAAACCTTCAAGACCATGAAATCTCAGATGATTCTGGAATGTGAAGCCTTCTGTATCAAAGAAACCAAAGTCTAGGGTTCTGCCTTCATGAATTTTCCGTTTAAGAAACTCTGCTGGAATGATAACTTCCACATCCTTCTCTTTAGGTGCTGGAGTTTTCTTAACTAGGGGTGAAGTAACCGGTTTCTTTTTCTTCTGAGCAATTTCTTTCATAGCATCAGCCAACAACTTCTCACTTGGTGGTTCCTTCCTTTTCTTGATCTTTTCTGGAATAGGAGCAGGAGCCTTGCCCTTGTCCTTTGCAAGAATTTTGTGTGTAGGAATCGGAATTCTTTTAGACACAGTAGGTGGCGGTGAGGGAGTTTCACTGGTTGAAGATGATGAAGGTGAAGGAGTATGGGCTTGTGTTTGTTTCACGCGGGCCATGGTTGCAAATAGAGGAGATGAGTGAAGATAGAGTTCAGATATAGTTGCAGATATCAGTTGCAGAGACAGAGGAAGAAGATGAAGCAGAGAAAGAAAATATAAATCTGGGTTGAAACAGTGAAGAAATCGATTTAGACCTGTTCGTTTTTATACTTTTACCTTTATCAATCGATTGCCCAATCGATTTGCTTACCGTTACACCGAATCCTTAATCGATTGTGTAATTATGATGTCCAACGGCTAGTAAAAAAGTACGCAACGGTCATTTTCCTAATCGATTCCCAAATCGATTTGCCGTGTTACTTAATCGATGTCCAAATCGATTGTCCCAAAAGTCAAATACTGAACACTTAATCAATCGATTTCCAAATCGATGCTCGGGATTGTTACAAAATATTTTCCACAAAATCTGAAGTCTGGGCTAACCAAATCGATTCCCAAATCGATTCTTTAAACAAACAAAGAGCAAACTCGAAATCGATTACTCAATCGATTTAATCCCAAACAAAACTTCTGATTAACTGCCATTGACTCTTTTTCTCTGTCATCAACACAACTATGTTGACCAATCTTTCTTCATTTAATCTTCATTTAATGTTAAAGACAAGATTCTCATACTTGTCTCATTTCACGTGTCTTGAGCATCCACTTTCAAATATCAATCTTGCTTGGTGGATGTCAAGTACACCTGCAAAAACATAATTAATTTTTGGATCTAGGTACCCAATTCAGATTGGGTCCTGGGGGGTCAGTCTTAAACACAGATTCTTTTGCTATCCAAACTTGCTTCCATCCTTGATTGGCTAATTTTTTAAATTTGCAATTAGACACAAAATGTCCCTTTCTACAACAGAAATGACATTTGCCATCAAAGGATGAATATTTGTTTGGTTTAGTAAAGGTGTCATACATACTCTTAGCAATAGAAGATTTTTGACCATGTTTGACATTTCTGGTTTGCATATAACCAATACCAGATCTGTTTTTATTTTTTCTTTTGACATGCATATTTGGTGTATATCCTAAACCAGATTTTTCATAAACATGTCTTTGATTGCTAAGCATGACATTCAGCTTATCTTTACTATTTGCAAAATTTAATAAATCAGATTTTAATGATGCAATAGTATCTTCAAGTTCAATGCACTTTGCAGATTTTTCTTGTGAATCCTTTTTCAGTTGTTCACATAAATTTTCAATTTCTTTGTGTTCAACATTCATTTGTTCAAGCATTTTCTTTGTGCTTAACAACTGTTTTATGGAGTTCACATAATCATCATGCAATTCATTGAAAGCTTCTTGAAGCTCATCATATGTTGGATTAAATTGCGAACTAACCTCACTGTCAGATTCTGAATTAGTGTGAGCCATGAGACATAAATTCACTTTTTCTTCATCCGAAGAGGCAGAGGACTCATCGTTATCGTTGTCACTCCATGCAATATATGCTCTTTTGGCTTTGTGAGCTCTATTCTTGTTCTTCAGTTTGTAGCATTCCGACTTTGTGTGACCAATCTTACCACATTCGTAGCATGTAACTGTCTTGATGTCACTAGTCTTAGAGCTGGATGGTTTTCTGAATTTGTTATCTTTCTTCTTCAGAAACTTCTTAAATTTCTTGACAAGTGATTCGATTTCAGTCTCTTCTTTTTCACTGCTGGATCCATCTGAGTAGCTATCGGATTCAGGTTTAGATTGCTTGGTTTGTACTTTCAAGCATAATCCTTTCTTTTTCCTGCTTTCCATTTCGGATTCATCCAGTCGTTGTAATTCCATTTCATGTTCCCTCAATTTACCAAATAATGTTGCTGTCGTTATCTTTGCTAGATCCTTAGACTCAGCTATTGCGGTAATTTTGGGCTGCCATTCTCTGGTTAAACATCTCATGATCTTTCCAATCTGCTGTTCATTATCCACATCTTTTCCTAGTGCATGCAGGTTGTTGACTATGTGTGTGAATCTGGTTTGCAAATCGCTGATTGACTCTTCTTTCTTCATGCTAAATAATTCATATTCGTGCATGAGCGTATTCACACGAGCTCTCTTAACATCAGTAGTACCTTCGTGAGTTTCTTGGAGGATGTCCCACATCTCTTTTGCTGACTTGCAATTGGACACTCTAAAGAACTCTTCTGCACATAGGGCGGACGTGATGATGTTCTTAGCCTTCGCATTGAAACCAACCTTCTTCTTGTCATCATCTGACCAGTCGGCTCTAGGCTTGATAATCATTGAGTTGTCAGTTCCTGCAATCTTGGGAATGTACGGACCGTTTTCAACAGCATCAAGGATATCTATGCCACTTGCTTCCAGAAATATGAGCATTCTTTGCTTCCAGTACATGTAGGCTGTACCGTTGAAAGCTGGTGGTCGAGCTAACGAAGCGCCTTCTCCCAGAACGTCAGTTGAGGCCATCTTCTTATAAGTTTTACCTCTCAAGAAGTTGGCTCTGATACCAATTGTTGGTATCAGTGACCTCGCAATAAAGAAAATATATCAGTTTTCGTTACCAAATTAATCAGTATCAAGCGCACAGCGGAAATTAAATTTTGAGGCATGCAAAGTTAGCAATATAGAAAATTAAAGAGAGAGAGTTAGAGAAGAAGACACAGAGATTTATCCTGGTTCGGTTGTTCCACAACAACCTACGTCCAGTCCTGAAAATCCAATCGGATTTCAGATTTTCTTCTCCTTCAATAGAAAGAATCAATTACAAAGATTTTCCAGTTTCCTCCCTGAAACCTATCAATCTCTAATTATATCTTTCCTATTGAATACCCTCTGATCCTTGAAGACACTCAGCAGCCTATCACAGAATCAAAGTGCGACTCTTTCTTGTTGAGTCCTCTCAACCAAGAAAGTAGCCACCAGTTTCGAGCTGGCTTTTCTTGCGTTCTATTTCGTTCAAAGTTTTATTACAGAAAGAATAAAGATTGTAAAACAAAAGGGTCTTCAATCTTTATGAATGTTGCTCTTCACAAATCTGGATATTCATGGATTGTTCTTGAGCACATTATCATTTCTCTTAGATTGTCAACAAACTGTATTGAGATCTGTAATCACAATTATGAAGTTGTTAGTTTGTTGCCATGAACCGTTTTTGAGAGCATAAGAGAAATTATGAAAGTTATGAAAAAGTTATGTAAAAGTTCTTAGAAGTTATGAGAATAAAGATTGAAAGACATCTTATATAGTTTCTGAAAAACCAACTACGAAATCGATTTCCCAATCGATTTTGTAAAGTTATAAAATGAGCTAAATCGATTTGCCAATCGATTATCGCGATCTTGGTTTTCTTTAATCTTGAAACTATACAAGCTAATCGATTTACCAATCGATTCTTTAAAACAACACTTTTCAGCAGAACATGTCCAGAC
Organism: Cicer arietinum; assembly: GCF_000331145.2. Taxonomy (NCBI): domain Eukaryota; kingdom Viridiplantae; phylum Streptophyta; class Magnoliopsida; order Fabales; family Fabaceae; genus Cicer; species Cicer arietinum. Next base: position 38,557,111 of record NC_021162.2, on the reverse strand, counting down.
CTGTCGAAATCGATTGCCTAATCGATTTCTGGGAAACTGTTTTAATAAAACTATTTTCAATCGATTACTCAATCGATTTGCCAAACTTCAGAGTTCACTGTGTTTTCAACAAGTTTATTTCAATCGATTTGCCAATCGATTGTTTTCAAAACAGTGGCTCAGCTATTTGATATCAATCGACTTGTCAATCGATGTGATTCAAAATAGTGATTCAGTTTTAATATCAATCGATTTGCCAATCGATTGTTTTCAAAACAGTGGCTCAGCTATTTGATATCAATCGACTTGTCAATCGCTTTGGAGGCATGTTCCTGAAAAGTTTTTACCTGGTGTTTAGTTCAATCGATTTCCCAATCGATTGCAACCAAACTTAATCAAAATGAAAGTGTTAACAATTGATTGTCCAATCGATTGTATTTGTCACAGGTGAGGTCATTTTTCAAATGATATTTTATCAATCGATTTGCCAATCGATTCCCTCAGCACTGGAGTGCCACTGTGACTCATTCAATCGATTTACCAATCGATGTGTTACCATCAGGTTTGATTTGTGAAATGTTCAATCGATTTGCCAATCGATTTTCTCCAAATCAGAGGCTACTGACTTGTGCATTTTTCATTTTTAATTGATCTAATCGATTGCCTAATCGATTGCACATTCACAAACACTTAAGATTTCCTTACACCCTTGTTATGAAATCGATTTCCCAATCGATTTACATATTCAGAATTCAACTTTTGTTGATTTCTTGTGTTCCAAGCTATTTGATCCAAGTGTGTAGGGTTTGATTATGGTTCCTGAAATCTTGCTCAATTCAAACATTAGATTTATCATGCATTGTATGAACATTGTTGAATTATTAATTATGTCAAAATTAGGAATTAAAGGATCAAAATCCAACATCCATAAGTCTTAATGGATAAAGATTATTGTCATTTTGGTCTCTTATAGGTTTATTCTAATCCATTTGGCTTCTTACTCAATGCAGTTTGTCTAATAAGTGCATAAGACTCAATGGATTAAGATTTTCAGTCATTTGATTTTTAATAGGTTTATTCTAGTCCATGAAGGTGAAAACACGAGAAGAGGGGATGAATTGTGTTTGCTAAAGTTGAAAGCATTTTGCTAATTTGATGAAGGTTGGTTAGTTTTTATGTATTACTTATATAAGAAGCAATCAGATTTTGAAGTTGCAAGCATTGAAAACATAAATAATTTGACACATAGATTTATCATGGTTCACCACTAACAACTCTCACACTCTATGAAACGAACACTTAGAAAAAATTTATCTTTCAAAATTTGGGCTAAAATCTATTATTCTTCAGCCTTGAGTATATACTTATAGTTAAAATTTGGGCTAAAATTTATTCCTTGTGTAATTCTAAATTGTATTTTGTTTAGATTGGGTTCGTAAATTCTTCATATTGATTTTGTCCCTATTTTGTTTAGATTGAATTTGAAAATTCTTCATATTGACTATGTCTGTATTTTGTTTTAGATAAATCTTGATCAAATCTTTTTCAAATCATCACCAAATGATCTTTAAATCTTGACCATATCTTCTTTTAAAATTGGACAAAGATTTTTATCAATTATAAAACCTATTTTAGATTTTCATCAATCATAAATTTGAATAAAATCTAATTTGAATCAAGTCTTATTTTAGATTTTATTCAATTACAAAACCTAAATCAAATCTTATTTTAGATTTTCTTCAATTATAAATTTGAATAAAATCTTATTTTAGATTTTCTTCAAAAACATGAATCTTCTTTCATACTCTTTGAAGTCAAATATATTGTTCTCAGAAAATACTTTTGTTATACCAAAACTCTATGTAAAAAATCAACATGGTTCCAATAGTTTATCTAATAAGTGCACTAGTTTCAAGGGATTAAGATTTTAGGTCGTGTTGGTCTTTAATAGGTTTATTTTAATCCATTATTGTTCTTAGGCAATATAGTTCATCTAATAAGTGCATAAGTCTCAATGGATTAAGATTGTGGGTCATTTTTGTCTTAACTAGATTTATTCTGGTCCATTTTGGTTCATTGTCAACGTAGTTCATCCAATAAGTGCATATGATGGATTAAGATTTTAGGTCATTTTGGTTTTTACAGGGTTTATTCAAGTCCATTTTGGTTCTTAGTCAATGTAGTTTCGTCCAATAAGTGCATAAGTCTCAAGGGATTAACATTTTGGTTCTTAGTAAATATAGTTCATCCAATAAGTGCATTAGTCTAAAAAGATTAAGAATTTGGTCATTTTCGTCTTCAATAGTTTTATTGTAATCCATTTTGGTTTTTAAGCAATGTAGTTCATCTATTAAGTACATAAGTCTCAAAGGATAAAGATTTTAGGTCATTTGAATCTTTACTAGGTTTAGTGTAAGACCCATAATTTTAAAGTACACTTTATGTATTTTAGTGTATTTTTGGTATTGAACTCGGAGTCTTTTTAGCCAAAGTTATTAATATTTTGGAGTTTATATGACCAAAAAGATATTTTGATGCCGATTAAAATTACTCGTCGATAAATAAATTAAATTAAGTACGGTGAATCCTCTACGAAGAATTTAATTCAGGGGAGTTTGTTAAAAATGTCTCGCAATTGCTAAAAGTTGTTTATGTCAATTGAGTTGCGACGAGAGTGGATATTTTAACAAAAGTGGTTTGGAGAGGTTATGGGCGAAATGGTAAATTTAATAAATATCTAAATATTTTGAGATATTTGTTAATTATATTCAATATATATATAATGATTAATTGTTTGGAGGGAAAAAGAAAAGGAAAGAGAAACAGAAGAAAAGGAAAGAGAAAGAGAGGAAAAGTAAAAAGGAAAGAAAAAGAAAAGAAAGAAAACAGAAGTTCTCCTTCTTCCTCTGCCTCGCGTGAAACCCGTTCCTTCTTCTTCCTTCTACCTCCATTTTCGCTGCTTCCTTTTGTTCAAGAGTAGAAACCCAAGAATTGTGGGTGAGTAAGAAAGAATTTTCAGCTTCTTCCTTCTTCCCGGATTCAAAAACAGAGTTATGGATTTCAAAACCGTCAAACACAAACCTCCCCGTTTCATCTAGATCTAAGCTTCGTTTCGCGAAGAGATAGAAGGGAAAGTTGCTCACTACCACGCTACGGTGCTAGGGAACCAACTTTGGAAGCGGCGTTGCGAGCGGAGATTTACCGGATTTACTCGCGGTACCGTAATCAAACGTTAAAGCTAACG
>NC_021162.2:38549237-38550148 GCF_000331145.2 Cicer arietinum | reverse complement strand
AAAGGAAAGAAAGAGAAAGGAAAGAAAATCAGATTTTCCATCTTCCTCTCCCTTCACGTGCGCTCAAAACCCCTCCTTCCTCCATTTTCGTTTTTCTTTGCTTCCTTTCTTCAAGATTAGAAACCCAAAGCTTGGTGAGTGATAGGATAAGGATTTCTTAACTTCACTCTCCCTCGTTGATTCGAAAACGAAGAAAAACGGTGTTAGGGTTTCTAAAACCGTCAAACACAAACCCCTCAACTTCATCTAGATCTAAGCTTCATTTCGCGGAGAGATAGAAGGGAAAGTTGCTCACCACCACGCTACGGTGCTAGGGGATCAATTTGGAGGCGACGTTGCGAGCGAAGATTTTACCGGATTTGCTCGCGGTACCGGAAACGCACGTTAAAGCTAACGTTAAGGTAATGGCTCCTTCCAAACTTCTAGTTTGCATTTAGGGACTTATCTGTGATTGTGTGGAAAGGATTTTGTTGGGGTTTGAGTATTGATTTGGGGGAAAATGGATCTAAGGCTTTATGGGTAAAATCTTAGAGTTAGGTTTTGGTGTTATCGATGAATGTTTCGTGGAAAACGACTTTAACTCATTTGTGTATGATTTTGAGTAAATGAATTTGATGTATTTGAGTGGTATGTTGTGATGATATGTGTTCGTCGTGTTTGATGTGTTTTGGTGTGAATTGTGATTTGGATCTGATAATAGGTTTGAGTTTGTTTTGTGTGGAATTTGAAAACCATTAGAGTTAAACGAGTATTAAAAATGGGGAATCTTTTAATATCTCGGTTTACTTAATGTGTGTTTGAGAAAATCGTTTAAGTTAAACGAGTATTAAAAATGGGGAATCTTTTAATATCTCGGTTTACTTAATGTGTGTTTGAGAAAATCGTTTAAGTTAAACGAGTATTAAAAATGG
>NC_021162.2:38545627-38548519 GCF_000331145.2 Cicer arietinum | reverse complement strand
GTGGTACGTTTATGATTTACGCTTTTTAGTAAATTGTGCTGAACCCGTGATAGGTGGCACCTCAATAATTGGTACTTTGGCATGCGATAGGCGGTACAATTATGATTTACGGCCCTTCGAGGAGGGTTTTGGTTTGGAATTCCGAGTCCATGCATTTTGGCATATACGCATTGCATTATGGTGCTTGGCACGCGAGTCGTGTTTGATTTGAGTTTATGATTGAGTGTTTTGACTTTGAGTCGTCGTGGTAATTGTGTTGAAAATGCTAAGCGTTATGTGTTGATTTTGTGTGTAAGTGTGATGGATTGTAAAAACGAATTCGAAACCCAATTTGTCGTGGTGATCACGTAGGAATTGCTAAGTGTTAAGTTGTGGACTTGAGTAGGAATGATTTTGAGTTAGTTCATGAATTTTTGGGAAAACAATCAGGGAAATCGATTTCCCAATCGATTGATAGGTTAACAGGGACTTGGCTAAATTGACAAAATCGATTTGCCAATCGATTTTGTAATCCGTTTTTCAAAATCATTTAAGAAATCGATTTGGCCCTTAAGTCAGGAGCTCAACCATATTTGACCAAATCGATTTGGTAATCGATTGGCCCTTAAGTCAGGAGCTCAGCCATATGTGACCTAATCGATTTGGAAATCGATTGGCTTTGATTCGGGGGCTCAGTTACTCATTCAATCGATTTCCCAGTCGATTAAATTAAGCCCAGAGTTCAGTTTTTGCTTAAAACCTTCAACCAAATCGATTTCCCAATCGATTGGCACAGTGAAATTTCTGATTTTGAGTTAGATGATCGATTGTTCAATTGGTTCATCAATGGATTGGCCAGTGGTTTATTGCCTGATTGATTTAAGACTTATTTTGCTTTCATTTTTATTTTGCAAGCATTATATGAACTTTTAGCATATGAGAAATCCTTTTAAGGTGCATGCTTAGTTGAAAGGTTATTTTGTGCATTTAAAACTTATATGTTATGTGTTATCTGTTAATTTTGGTTGGTGACCCTTTACAACTATTGTGGAAATCTTGGCTTTGCCCTCAGATGAGAGTCAGGACGATCCTACCGGTTCCTACCCTACGGATGGGAATGCTTGACGGGAGCTATGTAGGAGGATCTCACGGGGCGCGTGGAGATCACTCAGGGTGTATAGTTTTTGGTAGAATGGTCAGATTAGGTTGATGTATAGGGACTTTACGTCTTTCTTTTTGGGTTGCTGTTATTTTAATCTGGAAAACTGTACCTATACTGATATTATCCGTTTGACATTTTATTATGATGGGGTCTATGTACCACCTTTTGAAATGTAAATACTTTGGATTCGTATTTCAAAATCGCTTCCGCTGCTTGTAAATTCTGTTCACTTATTTGTCGTTGTGTTACGACTTAAATATTTATCCAAAAGTATTTTACCTTATTTAAATCTCTGTTTTATTTTAATCTCTTTCAAAAAAAAAATATACCCTCGCTTTGAAAAACGGGGTGTTACATTGTGGTATCAGAGCATTGGTTTGGTTTTCTTTGGGGGCTGTGGAACCTTGGTTATAGATTGTAGGTCAACCTATAGGTTGAGAGTTGTTATCTGATCATGCGTCGGTTTAGGTGGCTTGAGTTGTCAAGTCCAATATAATTATTATGTGTTGCTGTGGTCGGAAGTTAGTTTGGAATTATTTGAAGTAGTGTTAAGACTCTACTTGATGATGGTTTTATAGGAAAACCATGCCGCCAAGAAGGAATGACGCTCCGAGAGCCAACGCTAATAGGAATGATCAAATGGCGGAGGCTATGAATAACATGGCTGCTTCTGTTGCTGCACAGACTGCTGCCAAGACTCAACGTGATCTTGAAAAGAGGGGAAGAGAGATCCGTGCTGCAGAGTCAAGAGGGTTAGAAGACTTCCGTCGTTACAATCCTCCTAAGTTTAAGGGAGATGAGGATTCAGAGAAGGCGGATCAATGGATCCAAGAAGTGGAGAAAATCTTTGAAATGATTAACTGTCAGGCGGGAGTGAAGGTCAGCTATGCCACTTATATGCTATTGGGGGATGCTGAGTACTGGTGGAGGAGTGCAAGGTTATTAATGGGATCAGCTCACGAGGAGGTGAACTGGGAATCATTCAAAAGGAAGTTTTTAGACAAATACTTCCCGATGAGTACCAGGACTAAACTGGGTGATGATTTTCTAAAACTTCATCAGGGGAACATGACCGTGGGCGAATATGCGGCTAAGTTTGAATCGCTATCGAGGCATTTCAGGTTTTTCCGTGAAGAGATTGATGAACCATTCATGTGTCATCGTTTCCAAGACGGGCTAAAGTATGAGATTCAAGACTCCGTCTTGCCCTTGGGAATTCAGCGTTTCCAAGCGCTTGTAGAGAAATGTAGAGAAGTGGAGGATATGAAAAATAAGAGGGCTAGCCGAGGAGGGAATTTTAATTCGGGAGGCCCTAGTCGGGTGAATTATCAGAACAAGGGGAAACAAGTTGCTAAACCCTATAATCGACCACAAAGTAACAACGGTGGGTAGAATCGCCCGGGGAACCAGAATTTCGGAAGACAATTGGGACAAGTACTTCGATGTTTCCGATGTGCGGAAGAGGGACATTATGCTAGTACTTGTACCTCTAATGTCCCCACCTGTCACAATTGTCGGAAGCCAGGGCACATAGCAAGGGATTGCACGGCTCCAAAGGTGGAACCAGTTGTGAATGTAGCTAGGGCTACTCGTCCTATCGCTAGAGGACGCGTTTATTGCGTGAGTGCTGAAGCTGGAAACCCATCTGGCAATCTGATTCAACGTGACTGTGAGATTGCAGGTAACACCCTACCTGCACTTTTTGATTCGGGGGCAACCCATTCCTTCATTGCTATGGATTGTGTGAATCG
>NC_021162.2:38544758-38545135 GCF_000331145.2 Cicer arietinum | reverse complement strand
CGCGATATTTTCGAAGATTGACTTGAAGTCGGGTTACCATCAGATTCGAGTAAGGGAAGGAGATATTCAGAAAACTGCTTTCAGAACCCGTTATGGACATTACGAATATCTGGTTATGCCATTTGGAGTTACCAATGCACCAACAATTTTCATGGACTACATGAACAGAATCTTTAATTCGTTATTTGATAAATTTGTGGTGGTGTTCATTGATGATATATTGATTTATTCAAGAACTGAAGAAGAGCATGGAGAACATTTACGCCAAGTTCTTGAGATTTTACGCGAGAAGCGATTGCATGCCAATTTGTCGAAGTGCGAATTTTGGCTAGAGAAAGTGAATTTCTTAGGACATGTGATAACCAAGGAAGGAATCG
>NC_021162.2:38542005-38544606 GCF_000331145.2 Cicer arietinum | reverse complement strand
CACAACTTACCAGAAAAGATCAACTGTTCGCATGGACGGAGAAGTGTGAGGAAAATTTTCAGTTACTAAAGAGAAAACTGAAAACCTCACCAGTGTTGGTATTACCACAATCAGAAGAACCCTATGAAGTTTATTGTGATGCATCTCACCAAGGTTTGGGATGTGTTTTGATGCAACACAAGAAAGCAGTGGCTTATGCCTCAAGACAACTGAAGATTCATGAGAGAAACTATCCTACCCATGATTTGGAGCTTGCCGCAGTTGTTTTTGCATTGAAGATCTGGAGGCACTATTTATATGGGTGCACGTTCACCGTGTTCAGTGACCATAAAAGTTTGAAATATTTGTTTGATCAGAAGGAGTTGAACATGCGCCAGAGACGATGGATGGAGACTCCCAAGGATTTTGATTTCACACTGCAGTACCACCCTGGGAAGGCCAATGTAGTGGCTGATGCGTTGAGCAGAAGAAGTGTATCGGTGTCTTCACTAATTATGGCTAGACAACAAGAGTTGTGGGAAGCTTTTAGAGACCTGCACTTGAACGTAGAGTTTGCACCGGGAATTTTGAAATTCGGAATGATTAAGATCTCGAGTGGACTACTTGAGGACATTGCAAATTCTCAAGATGACGCCTTAATTCAGGAGAAGAGGAATCTATTAGTGCAAGGGAAGACGACTGAGTTCAAGATTGGGGCAGATAATATTTTGCGGTGTAATGGTAGGATTTGTGTACCAGAAATTACAGATATGCGGAAAACGATTTTAGAAGAGGCGCATAAGAGTAAGCTGAGTATTCATCCTGGAGCAACAAAGATGTATCAGGATTTGAGGCAGAATTATTGGTGGCCAGGAATGAAGAAACATGTGGCGGAATATGTATCCACTTGTCTAACTTGTCAGAAAGCGAAGGTGGAACATCAGCGACCCGCTGGAATGTTGCAACCTTTAGATATACCTGAATGGAAGTGGGACAGCATTTCCATGGATTTTATAACCGGATTACCAAAGACAAGGAGGAAGAATGATTCCATATGGGTGATAGTGGATCGACTAACTAAATCTGCTCACTTTTTGCCGGTAAGGACCACCTATAAGGTAGATCAGCTAACGGAGATCTACATTGCTGAAATTGTGAGGTTACACGGGGTACCATCGAGCATTGTATCAGACCGTGATCCGAAGTTCACATCGCATTTTTGGGGAGCATTGCACGAAGCGTTGGGAACGAAGCTACGATTGAGTTCAGCTTACCATCCACAAACGGACGGACAGACTGAAAGGACGAATCAGTCCTTGGAAGATCTGTTGAGAGCATGTGTATTAGATGATAGAGGAAGTTGGGACGATGTGCTTCCGTTGATTGAGTTCACCTACAACAATAGCTTCCACGCAAGTATTGGAATGGCTCCATATGAGGCCTTATATGGGCGCAAGTGTCAAACGCCCTTGTGTTGGTATAAAGACGGTGAGAATATGATTGTCGGACCAGAGATGGTGCAACAGACCACAGCTAAAGTAAGGAAGATCAAGGAGAAAATGAAGACTTCACAAGATCGCCAGAAGAGTTACGCGGACAAGCGTCGCAGACTTTTGGAATTCGAACAGGGTGACCATGTATTTCTGAGAGTCACACCTACTACTGGAGTAGGTAGAGCCTTGAAATCGAAGAAGTTGACTCCGAAATTCATTGGACCATATCAGATTTCTGCACGAATTGGGCCGGTTGCTTATCGGATTGCATTACCTCCGATACTGTCCAATATTCATGACGTGTTTCATGTGTCACAGTTGAGGAAATATCTCGCAGATCCATCTCACGTGATCGAACCAGACACAATCCAGCTAAAGGATAACCTGTCGTTCGAAGTACCACCCGTGAGAATTGATGACAGGAAGATTAAGCGGTTGAGGACCAAGGATGTTTCGTTGGTCAAGGTGATCTGGAACCCAATTACTGGAGATGCGACTTGGGAACTGGAGAGCAAGATGAGGGAACAACACCCAGAGTTATTTATCGATGCATAGTTTCGAGGACGAAACTAATTTTAGGGGGGGAGTAATGTAAGACCCATAATTTTAAAGTACCATTTATGCATTTTTGGTGTACTTTGGATTTTGGCTCGGAGGCTTTTAAGCCAAAGTTAATAATATTTTGGAGTTTTATAATCAAAAAGATATTTCGATGCCAATTAGAATTTCTCGTCGATAAATAAATTGAATTTAACTGCGGAAAATACTTTACGGTTAATTTAAGGCGTTTCGGGTGAAAAGGTAATTTAATAAATATCTAGATTTTGAGATATTTGTTAAGTTATATTTATTTTATATATATATGTTTGCTTGGAGGGAAAAAGAAAGGAAAACTAGAAGGAAGGAAAAGGAAAAGAAAATAGTATATAAAGGAAGGAAGGAAAAAGGAAGAAAGGAAAAACAAAGGAAAGAAAAAGAAAGGAAGGAAAATTGGAATTTCCATCCTTTTACGAGGAATTTAATGTGTTACGGGTGAAATGGTAATTTTAATAAATATGTAGATATTTCTTAATTATAATTAATATATATATATATATATATATATATATTTATATATATATATATATAT
>NC_021162.2:38541069-38541978 GCF_000331145.2 Cicer arietinum | reverse complement strand
AAGGAAGGAAAAGGAAAAGGAAATGATATAAAAAGGAAAGAAGGAAAAAGGAAGAAAAGGAAAAACAAAGGAAAGAAAAAGAAAGGAAGGAAAATCAGATTTTCCATCTTCCTCCTCTGTTACTCACGCGATCAAAATTCCTCCCTCCTCCATTTTCGTTTTTCTTTGCTTCCTTTCTTCAAGATTAGAAACCCAAAGCTTGGTGAGTGATAGGATAAGGATTTCTTAACTTCACTCTCCCTCGTTGATTCGAAAACGAAGTAAAACGGTGTTAGGGTTTCTAAAACCGTCAAACACAAACCCCTTCGTTTCATCTAGATCTAAGCTTCATTTCGCGGAGAGATAGAAGGGAAAGTTGCTCACCACCACGCTACGGTGCTAGGGGATCAATTTGGAGGCGATGTTGCAAGCGGAGAATTTTACCGGATTTGCTTGCGGTACCGGAAACGCACGTTAAAGTTAACGTTAAGGTAAGGGCTCCTTCCAAACTTCTAGTTTGCATTTAGGGACTTATCTGTGATTGTGTGGAAAGGATTTTGTTGGGGTTTGAGTATTGATTTGGGGGAAAATGGATCTAAGGCTTTATGGGTAAAATCTTAGAGTTAGGTTTTGGTGTTATCGATGAATGTTTCGTGGAAAACGACTTTAACTCATTTGTGTATGATTTTGAGTAAATGAATTTGATGTGTTTGAGTGGTATGTTGTGATGATTTGTGTTCGTCGTGTTTGATGTGTTTTGGTGTGAATTGTGTTTTGGATCTAATAATAGGTTTGAGTTTGTTTTGTGTGGAATTTGAAAACCATTAGAGTTAAACGAGTATTAAAAATGGGGAATCTTTTAATATCTCAGTTTACTTAATGTGTGTTTGTGAAAATCGTTTAAGTTAACTAGGCGTTAAGAATGGGGAA
>NC_021162.2:38520034-38540179 GCF_000331145.2 Cicer arietinum | reverse complement strand
ATGATTTTGAGTTAGTTCATGAATTTTTGGTAAAACAATCAGGGAAATCGATTTCCCAATCGATTGATAGGTTAACAGGGACTTGGCTAAATTGACAAAATCGATTTGCCAATCGATTTTGTAATCCGTTTTTCAAAATCATTTAAGAAATCGATTTGGCAATCGGTTGGCCCTTAAGTCAGGAGCTCAACCATATTTGACCAAATCGATTTGGTAATCGATTGGCCCTTAAGTCAAGAGCTCAACCATATGTGACCTAATCGATTTGGAAATCGATTGGCTTTGATTCGGGGGCTCAGTTACTCATTCAATCGATTTCCCAATCGATTGAATTAAGCCCAGAGTTCAGTTTTTTCTAAAAACCTTCAACCAAATCGATTTCCCAATCGATTGGCACAGTGAAATTTCTGATTTTGAGTTAGATGATCGATTGTTCAATTGGTTCATCAATGGATTGGCCAGTGGTTTATTGCCTGATTGATTTAAGACTTATTTTGCTTTCATTTTTATTTTGCAAGCATTATATGAACTTTTAGCATATGAGAAATCCTTTTAAGGTGCATGCTTAGTTGAAAGGTTATTTTGTGCATTTAAAACTTATATGTTATGTGTTATCTGTTAATTTCGGTTGGTGATGCTTTACAACTATTGTGGAAATCTGGGCTTTGCTCTCAGATGAGAGTCAGGACGATCCTACCGGTTCCTACCCTACGGATGGGAATGCGTGACGAGAGCTATGTAGGAGGATATCACGGGGCGCGTGGAGATCACTCAGGGTGTATAGTTTTTGGTAGAATGATCAGATTAGGTTGATGTGTAGGGACTTTACGTCTTTCTTTTTGGGTTCCTGTTATTTTAATCTGGAAAACTGTACCTATACTGATATTATCCGTTTGACATTTTATTATGATGGGGTCTATGTACCACCTTTTGAAATGTAAATACTTTGGATTCGTATTTCAAAAACGATTCCGCTGCTTGTAAATTCTGTTGACTTATTTGTCGTTGTAATACGACTTAAATATTTATCCAAAAGTATTTTACCTTATTTAAATCTCTGTTTTATTTTAATCTCTTTCAACAAAAAAAATATACCCTCGCTTTGAAAAACAGGGTGTTACATGTTCTTAATTAATACTGATGAAATTTGATATGTGTACGGTTGGATTTTGTGGAGAAATGGATTAATGTGTTTTGGTGTGGATCGTGGATTGAATTTGATAATATGCTTGAGTTTGTTTTGTGTAGAATTTGAAAACCGTTTAAGTTAAAAAAGTATTAAGAATGGGGAATCTCTTAATATTTCTGTTTACTTAATGTTTGTTTTGAAAATCGTTTAAGTTAAATGAGTATTAAGAATGGGGAATCTCTTAATATTTCTGTTTACTTAATGTTCGTTTTGGAAATCGTTTAAGTTAAATGAGTATTAAGAATGGGGAATCTCTTAATATTTCTGTTTACTTAATGTTCGTTTTGGAAATCGTTTAAGTTAAATGAGTATTAAGAATGGGGAATCTCTTAATATTTCTGTTTACTTAATGTTCGTTTTGGAAATCGTTTAAGTTAAATGAGTATTAAGAATGGGGAATCTCTTAATATTTCTGTTTACTTAATGTTCGTTTTGGAAATCGTTTAAGTTAAATGAGTATTAAGAATGGGGAATCTCTTAATATTTCTGTTTACTTAATGTTCGTTTTGGAAATCGTTTAAGTTAAATGAGTATTAAAAATGGGGAATCTTTTAATATCTACATTTGCTTAACGATTGTTGTGGATGGAGTCAGTATATGCTCATGCATTTTCATTCTTTTTGTAAATCGTGCAGACCCGTGATAGGTGGCACCTTGATAAATAGTACTTTGGCATGTGATAGGCGGTAGATTTATGATTTACGTTTTTGTAAACCGTGAAGACCCGTGATAGGTGGCACCTCGATAAATGGTACGAGCCCGTGATAGGCAATACGTTTATGGTTTTCGTTTTTTTTGTAAATTGTGCAGACCCGTGATAGGTGGCACCTTGGTAAATAGTAGTTTGGCCTGTGATAAGCGGTACATTTACAATTCACGTTCTTTTTAGTAAACCGTACAGACCCGTGATAGGTGGCACCTTGGTAAATGGTACGGGCCCGTGATAGGCAGTACGTTTATGGTTTACGCTTTTTAGTAAATCGTGCAGACCCGTGATAGGTGGCACCTCGGTAATTGGTACTTCGGCCTGCGATAGGCGGTACAATTATGATTTACGGCCCTTCGAGGAGGGTTTTGGTTTGGAATTCTGAGTCCATGCATTTTGGCATATACGCATTGCATTAGGTTGCTTGGCACACGAGTCGTGTTTTGAATCAAGTTACGATTAAGTGTTATGTATTGATTTTGTGTGTAAGTGTGACTGATTGTAAAACTATTTCGAAACTCAAGTTGTCGTGGTAATTGTGTTGGAATTGCTAAGTGTTATGTATTGATTATCGTGTGTAAGTGTGATGGATTGTAAAACTATTTCGAAACCCAATTTGTCGTGGTGATTGTGTGGGAATTGCTAAGTGTTAAGATTTGGAGTTGTGTATGAATATGTCTGAATTAGTTATGTATTTTTGGAAGAATAAGCAGGGAAATCGATTTCCCAATCGATTTGATGAGTTACAGGGACTTCGCTAATTTGACAAAATCAATTTGCCAATCGATTTTGTAATATGTCTTTCAAAACCATTTAAGAAATCGATTTGGAAATCGATTAGTATGTTTCCTGTTTTCTTGAATCTTGAAAATATATTGAAACAATCGATTTGGCAATCGATTGGCAGCATTACAGGAGCTCAGCCATTTTGAAAAAATCAATTTGGAAATCGATTGGCTTTAACACGGGGGCTCAATTATTCATTCAATCGATTTCCCAATCGATTGAATTAAGCCCAGAGTTCAGTTTTCACTAAAACCCTTCATCCAAATCGATTTCCCAATCGATTGAATTAAGCCCAGAGTTCAGTTTTCACTAAAACCCTTCATCCAAATCGATTTCCCAATCGATTGAATTAAGCCCAGAGTTCAGTTTTCACTAAAACCCTTCATCCAAATCGATTTCCCAATCGATTGAATTAAGCCCAGAGTTCAGTTTTCACTAAAACCCTTCATCCAAATCGATTTCCCAATCGATTGAATTAAGCCCAGAGTTCAGTTTTCACTAAAACCCTTCATCCAAATCGATTTCCCAATCGATTGAATTAAGCCCAGAGTTCAGTTTTCACTAAAACCCTTCATCCAAATCGATTTCCCAATCGATTGGCATAGTGGAAATTCTCATTCTGAGTTAGATAATCGATTGCTCAATTGGTTCATCAATGGATTGGCCAGTTATCTATTACTTGATTGATTAAAAACTTTATTGGGTTTCATGGTTATTTGGCAAGTGTTACATGAACTTTTAGCATATGGAAAACCCTTTTAAGGTGCATGCTAAGTTGAAAGGTTATTTTGTGCATTTAAAAACTTAAATGTTATGTGATAATTGTTAATTTCGGTTGGTGACCTTTTACAACTATTGTGGAAATCTGGGCTTTGCCCTCAGATGAGAACCAGGACCATCCTAGTGGTCTGTACCCTGTGGATGAGAATGTAGATGGGAATGCCTGACTGGAGCTATGTTATGAGGATCTTACGGGGCGCGTGGAGATCACTCAGGGTGTTTAGTTTGTTTTGGAGAATGATCAGATTGGGTTGACATAGAGGGAACAAATGTCTTTCTTTTGAATTGTATTTATTTTAGATTGGAAGACTGTACCTATACTAATATTTTCAGCATGACATGTTATTTTCGATGGGTTACATGTACCACTTTTTGATGTGTAAATATTTTGGATTCATATTTCGAGAAACTTTTCCGCTGCTTGTAAATTATAATGACTTAATTATTTATCCAAAGGTATTATCTTATTTATTTCTCTGTTTTATTTTAATTTCTTTTGAAAAAAAATACACCCTCGCTTTGAAATTCGGGGTGTTACATTTATTCTTGTCCATTTTGGTTCTAAGTCAATGTAGTTCATATAACGAGTGCAGTAGTTCCAATGGATTAAGATTTTATGTCACTATTGTCTTTAATAGGTTTATTCTTGTCCATTTTTGTTCTTATGCAATGGATTTCGTCCAATAAGTGCATAAGTCCCATTGAATTAAGATTTTAGGTCATTTTGGACTTTCATAGGTTTATTCTTGTCCATTTTGGTTCTTAGTCTAAGTAGTTCATCTAATAAGTGCATTAGTTTCAAGGGGTTAATAAGTGCTAATAAGTTCTAATAAGTGTATAAGTTTCAATGGATTAACATTTTAGGTCATTTTGTTCTTTATTAGGTTTATTATAATCCATTTAGCTTCTTAGTTAATCTAGTTCATCTAATAATTTCCTAAGTCTCAATTGATTATGATTTTCGGTCACTTTTTTCTTTAATAGGTTTATTCTAGTTCATTTTGGTGCTTATGCAATGTAGTTTGTCCAATAGGTGAATAAGTCTCAATGGATTAAAATTTTAGGTCATTTTGTTCTTTACTAGGTTTATTCTACTATATTTTGGTTATTAGTTGACGCAATTCTTCCAATAAGTGCATAAGTATCAATGGATAAACATTTTGAACATTTTAATCTTTAATATGTTTACTTTAACACGTTTTGGTTCTTAGGCAATGTAGTTTTCCTAATAAGTGCAATAGTTTCCCAAGATTGAGATTTTAGTGTTTACGAGATTTATTTTAATCCTTTGTAGTTCTTAGTCAATAGAGTTCGTCAAATAAATACATCTGTTTCAATTAATTAATGTTTTACGCCATTTTGGTCTTTACTACGTTTATTCTAATCTATTTTGGTTCTTAGTCAATGTAGTTTGTCTATAAGTGCATCAGTCCTACATGATTAAGATTTTATTTGATGTTGGTCTTTAATAGGTTTATTCTTATCTATTTTAGTTCTTAGTCAATGCAATTCGTTAAATAAGTGCATAAGTCTCAATGCATTAAAATTTTACATCAATTTGGTCTTTATTTTGTTTGGCTCAATTGGTAGTGGGAATGACATAAGGCGGTACTTATCCCCCAAGTACTAGGTTCGACTCCCACGGAAGGCAAAAACTCGATGGCGAGAAGGTCGTGAATAACATTACCAATAACGGTAAGGGTTGGGATGTTACAAAAAGACGCCTTTTTTGGTTATTAGTCAATGTAGTTTCTATTAAAAGTGCATAAGTTACAATGGATTAAAATTTTAGGTCATTTTGGGCTTGACTTGGTTTATTCTAGTCCTTTTAGGTTATTCGTCAATGTAGTTCGTCTAATAAGTGCATTAGTCTCAAGGGATTAAGATTTTAGTTTATTTGTGTCTTAAATAGGTTTGTTCGAATCCAATTTGGTTCAGAGGAAATGTAGTTCGTCACATAAATGCATAAGTTACAATGGATTAATATTTTAGGTCATTTTGGTCTTTAATAGGTTTATTCTACTCCATTTTGGTTTTTAGTAAATGCAATTTGTCTAACAAATGCACAAGTCTCAAGTGATTAGGATTTTAGGTCATTTTGGTCTTTAATAGGTTTATTTTAATCTAATTTGGTTCTTAGGCATTTAAGTTCGTCACATAAGTGCGTAAGTCTCAATGGATTAAGATTTTATATCAATTTGGTCTTTATTAGGTTTATTCTATTCTATTTTGGTTCTTAATCAATGTTGTTCGTCTAATAAGTGCATAAGTTACAATGGATTAAGATTTTGGGTCATTTTGGTCTTTACTAAGTTTATTCTAGTCCATTTCTTAGTCCATGTAGTTCGTCTAAAAAGTGCACTAGTGCCAAGGGATTATTATTTTAGGTCATGTTGGTATTTCATAGATTTGTTCTTATCGAATTTGGTTTTTCTGCAATCTGGTTTGTCAAATAAGTGCATAAATGCAATGGATTAAGATTTTATATACATTTCGTGTTTACTAGGTTTATTCTAATGCATTTTGCTTTTAGTCAATATAGTTCGTCTAATAAGTGCATAAGTCTCGATGGATTAAGATTTTAAGTCATTTTGGTCTCTACTAGGTTTATTGTAGTCCATTTGGTTCTTAGATAATATAGTTCATCCAATAAGTGCATAACTCTCGATGGATTAACATTTTTGTACTTTTTATCTTTACTATGTTTATTCTAATCCATTTAAGTTCTTACTAAATGTAGTTCGTCCAATAAATACATTATTCTCAATGGATAAAGATTTTAGATCATTTTGGTCTTTACTAGGTCTATTCTACTAAATTTTGGTTCTTAGTCAATGTAGTTCAAGTAATAAGGGCACTAGTTTCAAGGTATTATGATTGTATGTCTTTTTAGTCTTTAATAGGTTCAATTTAATCCATTTTAGTTTTTAGGCATTGTAGTTCGTCTTATAAGTGCAATAGTTTTACAAGATTAAGATTTTAGGTCATTTTCGTCTTTACTAGGTTTATTCTTGTCCATTTTGGTTCTAAGTCAATTTAGTTCTTCTAGTAAGTGCATTTGTCTCAATAGATTAAGATTTTTGGTCATTTTAGTTTTTCATAGGTTGATTCTAGTCCATTTTGGTTCTAAGTCAATTTAGTTCATCTATTTAGTGCATAATCTCAATGGAGTAAGATTTTTGGTCATTTTGGCCTTTAATATGTTTATTCTAGTCCAATTTGGCTTCTTAGTCAAATTGGCTCTTCTAATAAGTGCATAATTTCAATGGATTAAGGTTTTCGGTCATTTTGGTCTTTACTAGATCTATTCTATTTCATTTTGCTTCTTAGTCAATGAAGTTCGTGTAATAAGTGCACTAGTTTCAACGTATAATGATTTTAGGTCATTTTGTTCTTTAATTATATTTTCTAATCCATTTTGATTTTCTAATAAGAGCAATAGTTTTACTATATTGAGATTTAAGGTAATTTTAGTCTTTATTAGATTAATTCTAGTGTATTTTGGTTCTTAGCAAAATTAGTTTGTCTAATAAGTGCATAAGTCTCAATATATTAAGATTTTACGTCATTTTGATCTTTACTAGGTTTATTCTAGTGTATTTTGGTTGTTACTTAATGTAGTTCATCTAATAAGTGCATAAGTTTCGATGAATTAAGAGTTGAGGTTATTTGTGTCTTTAATAGGTTTATTGTAATCCATTTTGGTTCTTTAAGATTGTAGTTTGTCTAAAAAGTGCATAAATATCACTGGTTTACGATTTTTTGTCATTATGCTTTTAATAGGTTTATTCTAGCCTATTTTCTATCATAGTCTATGTAGTTCATCTAATAAGTGCACTAGTTCAAATCTTTGGTAGGTTTATTCTAATCCATTTCATTTTTTAGGCAATGCAGTTCATTTAATAAGTGCATAAATCTTAATAGATTACGATTTTAGATAATTTTGGTCTTTACTAGTTCTTTTCTAGTCCATTTTGGTCTTTTCTAGTATGTGGATTAGTTTCAATGGATTATAATTTTAGGTCATTTTGATCATTGTTAGGTTAATTCCATTCCATTTTGGTTGTTAGTTAATGCATGTCGTCTAATAAGTGCACTAGTTTCGAGGGATTAAAATTTAGATCAATTTTCCCTTTTGTAGGTTTATTCTAATTTGTTTTGCATCTTAGTCCTCGTAGTTCATCTAATAAGTGCATAAGTCTCGATGAATTAAGAATTTAGGTCATTTTTATCTTTACTAGGCTTATTCTAGTCCATTTTGGTTCTTAATCAATGTAGTTCCTCTAATAATTGAAGTAGTTTCAAGAGATTAAGATTTAATGTAATTTTGTTCTATAATAGGTTTATTATAATCCACTTTTGGTTTTTAAGGAATGTAGTTCTTCTAATATGTGGAATAATTTCCTTAGATTGAGATTTTAGGTCATTTTAGTCTTTACTAAGTTTATTCTAGTCCAATTTGGTTGTTAGTCAATGTAGTTCGTCTAAGAATGGCATTAGTTTCAATTGAATAATGTTTTAGGTCATTTTGGTCTTTAATAGGTTTATTCTTGTCCATTTTGGTTCTTAGGCAATGTAGTTCGTCCAATAAAAGCATACGTCACAATGGATTAAGAACTTAGGTCATTTTTATCTTTACTAGGTTAATTCTTATCCATTTTGATTCTTAGTCAATGTAGTTCGTCTAATAATTGCACTAGTTTCAAGGGATTAAGATTTTAGGTTATTTTGGTCTTTAATACGTTTATTTTACTCAATTTTGGTTCTTAATCCTTGTAGTTCGTCCAATATGTGCATAAATATCAATGAATTAGGATTATAGCTCATTTTAGTTCGTAACCAATGTAGTTCATAGTCAATGTAGTTCGTCTAATATTTGCATAATTCATAATGGATTAAGAATTTAGGTTATTGTTATCTTTAGTAGATATATTATAGTCCATTTTGGTTCTTAGTCAATGTAGTCTGTCTAATAATTGTAGTGGATTAATATTTTAGGTCATCACTAGGTTTATTCTAGTCCATTTTGGATTTTCATCAATGTAGTTCATCTAATATGTGCACTAGTCTCAAGGGATTAAGATTTCATATCATTTTGCCATTTAATAGGTTGATTCTAGTCCATTTTGATTCTTAGTCAATGTATTTCGTTCTATAAGTGCATAAGTCTCGATGGATTAACATTTTAGCCATTTTGTCTTTACTATGTATATTATAGTCAGTTTTGTTTCTTATTCAAAGTAGTTCGTCTAATAAGTGCACTAGTCTCAAGGGATTTTGACTATGGGTCATTTTGGTGTTTATTAGATTTATTCTATTCAATTTTTGTTGTTAGTCAATGTAGGTCGTCTAATAAGTGCACTAATTTCAAGGGATTATATTTTTTGATCATTGTGCCTTTTTATAGGTTTATTCTAATCCATTTTTCTTCTTAGTCAATGTAGTTTGTCTAATAATTGCATAAATCTCAACAGATTAAGAATTTATGTCATTTTTATCTTTACAAGGTTTAATCTAGTCCAATTTCGTTCTTAGTCAATGTGGTTCATCTAATAATTGCAACAGTATAGTTAGTCTAGTAAGTGCATAAGTCTCAATGGATTATGATTTTTGATCATTTTGGTTTTTACTAAGTTTTTTCTAGTCCACTTTGGGTCTTAGTCAATGTAGTTCGTCTAATAAGTGCATTAGTCGCAATGGATTAATATTTTAGGTCATTTTGGTGTTTAATAGATTTATTGTAGTCATTTTGGCTCTTAGGTAACGTAGTTCATCCGTTAAGTGCATAAGTCTAAATGGATTAAGATTTTTGGTTCTTTTGGTCTTTACTAGGTTTATTCTAGTCTATTTTTGTTAGTAATTTATGTTGTCCTTCTAATAAGTGCACTAGTTCATTTTGGTGTTTAATAGGTTTATTCTAGTCCATTTTTGTTCTTAGTCTATCTAGTTCATCTAATAAGTGTACTTGTTTCAAGGGATTAAGATTTTAGGTCATTTTGATCTGTAGTAGGTTAATTCTAATCCATTTTAATTTTTAGGCAATGTAGTTCGTTTAAAAAGTGCATAAGTCTTAATGGATTACAATTTTAGATCATTTTGGTCTCTTCTAGGTCTTTTCTTGTCGATTTTCGTTCTTAGTCAACATAGTTTGCTAATAAGTGCAGTAATTTTGATGGATTAGATTTAAGGTCATTTTGGTTTTTACTAAGTTTATTCTACTCTATTTTGGATCTTACTCATCGTAGTTCTTCCAATAAGTGCATTAGTCTCATTGGGTTAAAATTTAAGTCATTTTTGTCTTTACTATGTATATTCTAGTTAGTTTTGGTTCATATCCAAAGTAGTTCGTATAGTAAGTTCATTAGTTTCAATGGATTATAATTTTAGGTTATTTTGGTCATTACTAGGTTTGTTTTTGTCCATTTTAGGTCTTAGTGAATGTAGTTCGACTAATAAGTGGACTAATATCAAGGGATTAATATTTTAGATTATTTTTGTCGTTATTAGGTTTATTCTATTCCAATTTGGTTGTTAGTCAATGTAAGTTGTCTAATAAGTGCACCTGTTTCAAGGAATTTATATTTTAGATCATTTTGCCATTTTATAGGTTGATTCAAATTTGTTTTGCTTCTTTGTAAATGAAGTTCGTTTAATACTTGCATAAGTCTCAATGGTTTAAGAATTTAGGTCATTTTTATTTATACTAGATTTAATCTAGTCCATGTTGGTTCTTAATCAATGTAATTCGTCTAATAATTGCATTAGTTTCAAGGGATTTAGATTTTAGGTCATTTTGGTATTTAGTTGATGTTCAAAACATAAAATTTTCTTAAGATTTACAAGGGATTAAGATTTTAGGTCATTTTGATCTTTAGTCGGCTACGTTTTACTTGATGTTCAAAACATAAAATTTCGTTTTATAATTTTCAATGAAAATTTTCTTTATACATACAAAATTATATATTTTTTTATTAAATATACAAAATTATCTTATTTGTTAAAATAATTTCACCTCAAATAAAATTAAATTATACTAACAAAACTACAATTGTAATAATTTACGTATCATTAAAATACAAAAAACAAAATAACACCATTAAAAATATACTAAAAATATATTTTTAGAGATGTCTGTGTTCGGTGTTACGTTGAGGGTGTTTCGTTGAGGGTGTGGTAAATTTGATTCATATATTCATATAGTTTTATTAAATGACATGAGTACATTGATCCACAATTATTTCTTTTGGCAAAAAAAGTTATTTCTAATTAACTAACAAATGTATTTTTGTTTTATGTTTAATTATAGATAACCATCTTCTTGATGTCCAAACTTACTTGGGTAAGTCTACCAAATACATAGAATCATTGAAGGTCATCAGTGGACAATAAACTATCAAAAATAATATTTCAAAAGAGGACATTTTACAAGAAGCTCAAATTGTGACATTTTGTTCCTATGAAACAAACACAAAATGAGGCCCTTAGGTGTATTCATAATAAAACAAAACATACACTAAATTTGGCATTAAGTTTCTATTTGTAACATAAAAGTTATGTACAAAAATAAAAATCAAGTCAGTCTATTTTTATATAACTTGTTATGATAAAATCTTTCAAAAATTCTCTCAAATGTTAGACATACAAATTAGATCAAATAAGTCGAATGAAACACGGTCTAATTGATATTTATTAAAGTAGATGTTTACAAACATACTCCCTTTAGACTCTTACATAAGAATGAAAGAAAAAAGTATTTTTGTATTTCTTAAAAAAGATAGTCATTTTCAAGTAATCTTTTCAGACTAATAAAAAAAGGTAGCTATATTTTCTAAATTACATTTCACGGAAACTAGCGAAGTAGCAATGTCAATCACAAGAAAGGAAGGTTATGTGCTTAGTTTTGATTCTTGTACCTAATTTAAATTAACTCAAGATCAATCTTGGTTGAAACATAATGTCCAGAATGTTATGGAAATGTTAGAAGTAAATAAAATAAATTAGTTTATAGTGAAGTGTGATTTATGTGTATAAATATTTAAAGATAAGGGATATAAAGATCACACATGAAAAGTATATTGGTTCACCCAACTCGAGCTAGTCCAGTTCTCACAACTGTGAGAATTTTACTATGTGCTTCAGAACTAGAATGTTCTTCTTCACACCATTTCTCTTTATCACACCTTCATCAATTACAATCTTCATCTTTCAACCAAGAAATAATTTTTACAAACACACTCAATATAACATAAAAGATAGACTTGAGTTACAAATGATGTGTATTATAAAAGTGTTTGGGATATTGAAACTTCTCAACACTTGTTTGAGATAAATAAAATCAAACCCAGTGAATTATGATACATAGATATAGTGAAGAAAGGTAGAGTTTGCTAAAGAGATTTTAACTTGTTCTTAGTTGAACAAGTGTTGGTAGATTTGCAAATTGAACTTTTGTCTTAATCTTCTAATTGTCCTTCAAATTATAGAGGATAAGAGGCTTTGAATATTTAGTTTAAATTGAATATAGTCGCTAGAAAAACTTCCAAAGGTGAAAACAATCATCTGAAATAGTCACTTTAGGTGTAGTGTAATTATGTTCATAACGTTCTTGCCTTGTTCGAGAGTGGATAAAAAGAAACATAATGTTGGGTGGTATGTCATATGACCGTTGGAACTGTTCCAAATTAGAATTATGCAAAACTTTATGCATAATTATGTTAGTACAATATACTTGCGTCCTTGCTCACAACTCATCAATCTAAAGATCAATCTGGTCAGCAATCTGGAGGCTATTTTTCTCCTTTGGGCATTCATCTCGTTGTTTTGGGCTTGACCACTTATTTGAGCAGTCTTTTAAGTTGTTATTTTGATTGTGGAAAATGATTTGTTTTAATTCTTTCTTTAAAAGAGAATAATCATCATGTTCCTTTATAAAACCATAACGTTCTTGGTTTTGTGTTGTATGGAAAATGTGGATGAGTTATTGAATAGTTGTTTAGTGGCAGTTCTTTGTCTCAGAGGCATGCTGAGCTTTCTACAAAAAGTGCAACAGTAGTGTCTTTTTTCCTTTCTCACAACTCATCAATTTTAAGATGGATCTGGTCATTGATTTGAAGGTTGTTTTGCTTCTTTTGTCCTTTAGCTTGAATTATGGACTTGATTATAGTTTTTAGTAGTATTGATATTCTTTTATCTTGGGGGTTTGGACTATGGAGAATGATTTGTTTTAATTATATCCTTAAAGTGAAATAGCCATAATGATGTTGATAAACCAGAAAGATCAATTGATAAACTAGAATGATCTTTTGATAAACCAAAACGATCTTTTAATCAATTTTCGGTTCAGTTAAGGCATGTTGTTCTTTGATTTATATCACGGTGAAATCGTTCATTGTTGTATGAATGTATTTGATCAACTTCTTTATGAAGATGTATCTTGAAGATGCAATAATCATTCTCTTAAATGATAGATGTATGATATATTCCTTTTGAAATTCGTTCGTTATTGAGTAGATACTTACGAACTTGATGATGTGAATGGCTTCTTGCTTGTTCACTTATGCAATTCATGTTCCTTAAATAAAATTCAAATTCAATCATTAGTAGATCATATTCATAAAACTTAATCATTTATTTCAAAAGGTTTGTTGTATTTAAAACCTATATGAAAAAAATGTTTACCTCAACAACTTGTTCCATGGGAAAAGAAAAAAATAGTAATTGGAATATAATATCTAATTTAGTTAACTATTTTGCTAGTTACACCTCTTGTTAACTATTTTGTCATGCGTTTTATGTTGCTTTTTTTTTCTTTCAAATTTTAAAAATCATACGTAAACTCAATTTATGTGTCTTAATCAATTAAAATTTACACAAATAAAATTTACGTAAATACACAAACTAAGTTTACATAAACATATTCAATTTATGTTAAAAAACGACCTATATTTTAATAACTTACAAAATATACACAAACATAATTCACGTATACGTATGTGAATTAAGTTGACGAATACCTAAATTTTAAATTGAATTTAAGTATTTTACACCCACAATTTCCATCTTTTGGCAACTGCATCAAGATTTTAATATATTTGGAGATCTTATACTAATCTTAAAAATGGAGACTCTAATAAATATAAAGTACAATTATAACTATTAAAAAAAAGATAAAATAAAATTTAGTCCATATAAAATTTCAAAATTTTATTTAGTCTCTATAAAAAAATCTCAACATTTTTGTCGTTAAAATTTTTTTATTCACTTTTAACCCATATTTTAAAAAGTTTTTTTTGTAGAACTTTGATAGTTTTAGTCTCAAAGTAAATCTCTATAAAATCAAAATAGAGACTATGATTGAATAAAAAATTTAAACAGATTAAACTGAAAAGGTCATAATTTTATAGGGAGTAAAAATAATTAACCAAAAAGAAATCACCCTTGTTTGTTATATAATATCTAAAATTTGACCCTGTATATACGAGATTCTTAAATCTTTGATTTTTCTTTTCAAATTTATAAATTTTGTGTTTCTTCTATATTTTTGTTATTGTACTTAGTTTGATTATAGTTTCATTTTTGTATTATCATAGTGGTTATATTTGTTAGTGTTCACTTTGCACTTATTTATCAAATTGTTTTCTTTTTATGGAGTTGAAGAAAAAAGGAGAGAAGAAAGGAGGTTTTGGGGCAGTGATTGGGAAAATTATTTGGTTTGTAGGTTGAATATGGATGAATATGGTGTTGAACAGATTTTTATTTTGAAACAATATAAATGGATAACATTAACAACTATTTAATGCAGATGATATGGTACGAATATCAATGGGATACAAACAAAGTCGACCACAATATAGACTCACAAAAATAGTCACATGAAAATACAATAAAAAATGTTACAAGGTACACAAAATCATCTATTAACAATGCCAAGACAAATCAACAATTGAATATGAGATTCAAGTTTTAAGAAACAATTGCTTCATGCTTCAAGCTTCTACATCTACATCTACACTAGGGTGCAAGAATCTGTTAAGATATCATAAACACACTTCAAGAACAAGTATGTTTACGACATAATGCTCAACGCTTTCATTTTATAGTAATAAAAGTGTGTGATGTTTGTGCTTAATTTTGTTTTTGGTTTTTTAGGGTATCCTATAGAGATGATGTTATGGACATGAAGCTAGATCATGTGCTGCTGTTAAAGGAACATACAGTTGTATCTAATTTTTGATTTTAAAATAGAAGTTTATTATGATGTATTTTGATTACCAATTGATAGAAATGTTTGACTTTATTTTATATATGTCTATGCTTAACATGATTTTAAAATAGCATTATCTTTTGGAACTATGTTGTGCTTAAATGCTTAAGCTCTTCTAAATAAACAATTGAAATCAGAAAAATCATCAATTATGTCTCTGAAATTGTAGGTGAAGTACAATTTGGTTCTTGTAATTTAAAAAATTCTAAAACCATCTATAGAATTGAAAATCTCGATCACATTGGTCCTTTTAGAATGATCTGTTTAGTCTCTGATAATGTGATTGAGAATTTTTCATTTTCAAGGATCATTCCATAATTTCGTAAATTTTAGAAACTTATGTAATTGATCGAGATTCTTGTGCCTGCACGGGCTTGTGATGTCAGGTTATGTGCTATTCTGCTAATTTACTTTAATATTTTCACTGAACAATGTTTAGTATTGAAATCTGAGATGAGCTAATGGCTAATTATTTACAGATTCTCATGAAGATCTTCTCTATGTTTCTCAGATAGATTGGTTGAGTGGTCTGCATTGAAGAGAGCTATTGAAATTGTTTATGCAGCAAAATTACCTAAAGCATCTAAACTCTTCATATATATTTCTATTGTCTTACCACCTCAGAATATTGATGTCAACGTGCATCCCACAAAGAGAGAGGTACAAACCTATTCTACAAATATGAATGTGTATAGTGTGCATTCTTTATATGTCATAGTTATTGCTGAAGTCATTTTTCTGCTCAAATAAAGTTTCATGTAGCTGGGCATTGAGCTTTAATTTTTTATGATATGATGCTGATCTGAAAAGCCTCCTAAACTTCATACTATTTTATAGAATATGACGTGTGTGCAGTGTTGCTCTAAAATCTGTCAACTATTTCTTTTTACTTTCGTTTTTGTTTGTTGTAGTTTTGAACAAATTGTTGGTTTAGTCTTTTCTCAACATAACTTTTTACATGATAATTTTTATGCTGTGTGTGCAGTGTTACTCATTTTACAGAATATGTTGTGTGTGAAGTGTTACTCATATTTTATACTTTGCATGGATTAATTTTTCTACTAACTTTTATTTATTTGTTGCAAGCCTTCAAATAAAACTTTAGATAGTCTTTGTTTGTTTTCTAATAGCTTGCCATGAATCAACCCTCCAAAGAGCTTAGTCTATTAGATAAAGGCTCGTGAATGGTTTTATATCTAACATCCTCTCATCCAAGAACCCTCTCAAACAACACATAGACCCAATTTTTTTTAAAGCATCCACTTTAACTTGTTCTGAAATTTAACTTTTTATATAGAGTGGTGGACAACTGCCAATGGTGGTGTGCCAAGGATAAAACAGTTACATTTAGCATGCTAGGTTTTAGAAATGAATAAAACTTGAGAAATATGATTTTCTGATTACAATAAAAAGTGCAGTGATTCAGACTTTATAGTAGTCGTATCCTGCACCCTGTGAAGTTTTGACATACACTCATTTCTAACTAACTACAGAAGCAGTTATGTTGACGTGGTAGCATGTAAAGGCTAGACTAAAGCTAATAAAGTAGGTGCTGTAAATTCTCCACTCAGCACTGCTTGTGCAATGTAGAAACGCAGAAAACTAGACAAACTAATTTGAAAACTACATATATCTCTCACACTAGGAAACAATCTTATTTGAAAAAATGTGTGGATGAAAGTTCTATTCCCAAGGAACTGATACCATGCTATCCTACTATGTAACGAGCATTGAATTTAAGCATTTGTTAGAAGTTTAAATAGGGCCTTAACTAGTTCTTTTCTTCTTTGTTATTCAAAACAGTATATTCGGCTGCATATAGGTAAGCCTCTTAAATCAAGAAGTTACCATTGAAAAGATATAATTGGTGATTGAATCCACATCGAGGAGTTCCAATGAGGCACAGACATTTCAAGAACAAGTATGTTTACGACATAATGCTCAACGCTTTCATTTTATAGTAATAAAAGTGTGTGATGTTTGTGCTTAGCACGGTTTTATTGAGTATTGATTTTAATTTTGTTTTTGGTTTTTTAGGGTATCCTATAGAGATGATGCTATGGACATGAAGCTAGATCATGTGTTGCTGTTAAAAGAACATACAGTTGTATCTAATGTTTGATTTTAAAATAGAAGTTTATTATGATGTATTTTGATTATCAATTGATAGAAATGGTTGACTTTATTTTATATATGTCTATGCTTAACATGATTTTAAAATAGCGTTATCTTTTGGAACTATGTTGTGCTTAAATGCTTATGCTCTTCTAAATAAACAATTGAAACTAGAAAAATCATCAATTATGTCTCTGAAATTGTAGGTGATGTTTAATTTGGTTCTGTTGGAAATGATGATAGATAAATGGCATTGATGGTGGCTTTTAATGTGTGAATTGAAAAATGAGAAGTCCCACATTGGAGGGAACACACTCATTTATGACCTTTATAAGGAGTTAGTTTCACAATTGGGTTGGGCCCCAAGGGGCACCGCAATTTTGTGAAGGAGGGAGAATGCAAGCAAACGGACCACCACGCGCACACGCAGCCGCCGGCTCAAAACCCTAAGCCGCTACCTCAAATATCAAATGACAGATGATAGATCAGTGGAAGCTCAGTCTCATGAAATCCAGGAGGAATCTCGCAAGCAAGACCAGAAGCCTAACGGCAAACAACTGAAGAATCAGAACCGCACTTCAAAGAACAGCAAGTCCACCTCCTAGAAATGGCCCTCCTTCCTTTTCCTGTTACTACTTGAAGTAACAATATCGATTTACAAGAAAGGGGGGTTTTAACTCAAGAATGATCTTGGTTATAAAACAGAAAACGGAGAACGTTCTTGGTTTATGTTATAAAACAGAGAACGTTCTTTAATTAGCAGAAAATTAGTTTATACTTTATATCAAATGATTAATGCAGTATAATAAAGAAGGAGAAAGGAACGAGAATACCACACATAGATTTATCAACGTGGGTTACGTCCAGTCCTCACACTGTGAGATTTTCCACTAAGTGTTTAAAATGAAGAACCTTCTTAATCTTACAACACCTAGAATAAATCAACCTTGATCTATTTCTTTCTTAATTACTTTCCACCCAGAAAGCAATCACAGCACCTATCTAACCTTGATAGGAAGCAATCTTAAACAAACTATAACGAAACTCTTATAGTTTGAGTTTTTACAAATGATTGATTTTGACAGAATCTGATATTACTCAACTCTTGTTTGAGAATAGATTCTTTACAGAGTATCTAATGACAATTTCGCAACTGATATATGAATGAGCAGCAATGGCTGTTTTGCGAATTTGCAGAAAGTAATGTTTCCTCTGTTTTGCAGAATTTCAAGTTTAAGTGTGATTGTATAATGTTGATTACTTGGCACTTGAATTTCTTGCTGAGAACTGAGATAATGGCCTTCTATTTATAGGCTGGAGATGTACGAAATAGCTGTTGGAGAGGCCATGCTTTTTTGACCAAAACATTATTTTTAGAATAAAAATAATGTTGCTTTGAAAACAGCTTTTTGACTTTTGATGTTTTAGCATTGAAAGCACTTCTGTCCTTTCTTTGACATTTCTTCATTGATCTTGGATGGTACATTATTTGTCTTGAGTCTTGAGTGAAGCTAGAGGAGGTTGGAGAAGATTTGAATCGAATTGCAGACTGAAACAGAGAGGATGCAAGGCTGCTGTTGATGTGCAGAAAACGGAGAATGATTAACGTTCTTGGTTTTATCAGTTTGAACGTTCTTGAGCTTCAATAATCATTCTGGAGTTCCCGTTTTGAATGTTCTGTATTTCCTTTGTTCTTGTCTTGTCATATACCCAGTTTGATCAAGTTTTCTTTGACATTTGAATTTTGGAGTTCTTAAGCCGTCATGACTTTTGTCCATGTTTGAACTCTTTAATCTTTGCGATCAAATGTCCTTTTTGAGTCTGGATTATTTGTACTTGTTCCTTGCCATGTGTTTGTTAGATATGAGTGATTTCCAGAGCAGATTCTTTGTTAACGATGTAGATAAACTTTGAACAACATGCTGTGATGAACTTTTTCGAGGCTGTAGCTCTTTCTTTGTTTTAGTGTTCTTGTTGCTGTTTTCTTTGCTTTGCTTGATTCTGTTCTTAATTAAATCCACTCAAAAGCACAGGTTAAATTAACATAACATTTAGAATCATAATTAACATTCTTAATTAACTTTTGTTTATTTTCATCAAAACTTTAAAATAGAGAGTTTGTCTCAACACTACTGTGGGAAAGAGGGTCATATGGCACGCAAGTGTAGGTACAAGGCAGGCGCTGTAAATCAGGCCAACTTGACCGAAGAGCAATTCGTTGCAATGATAACTGAGATCAACCTCGTTGGTGGATCAGATGGATGGTGGATAGACACTGGCGCCTCACGCCATGTCTGTTATGATCGTGCTATGTTTAAAACATACACTGCTGCTGAAGATAAGAAAGTGTTGTTGGGAGACTCCCACACCACTAATGTTGCTGGAATTGGAGATGTGGAACTAACATTCACATCTGGAAAGACCTTAATTCTGAAGGATGTAATGCACACTCCAGAAATAAGAAAGAATCTGGTTTCAGGGTTTCTTCTCAATAAGGCAGGGTTCACTCAGTCTATAGGGGCAAATTTGTACACCATTTCTAAATATGGTATCTTTGTTGGGAAAGGGTACGCCACTGATGGCATGTTTAAATTGAATGTTGAAATGAATAAAATGTCTCCTTCTGCTTACATGTTGTGTGATTTTAATATTTGGCATGCTAGACTCTGTCATATAAACAAACATGTGATTTCAAATTTGAGTAATTTAGGCTTGATTCCAAAATTATCTAAAAAGGATTTTGAAAAATGCGAATTTTGCAGTCAAGCCAAAATAACTAAGAAATCCCATAAATCAATTGTTAGAGAAACTGAACCTCTAGAATTAATACACTCTGACATATGTGAGCTTAACGGAACGCTAACCAAAAATGGAAAACGTTATTTCATCACTTTTATTGACGATTGTTCTAATTTTACTTACGTATATCTCATGAAAAATAAAAGTGAAGCGCTTGACATGTTTAAAATATTTGTGACTGAAATAGAAAATCAATTTAACAAAAAGATTAAAAGGTTTCGTAGTGATAGAGGAACAGAGTATGATTCTGACTTATTTAATGAGTTCTATAAAACCCAAGGAATTATACATGAAACAACTGCACCATATTCACCTGAAATGAATGGTAAAGCTGAAAGAAAGAATAGAACTCTTACTGAATTAGTTGTTGCTATAATGCTTAATTCTGGTGCTGCATCTCATTGGTGGGGGGAAATTATTTTGACTGTTTGCTATGTTTTGAATAAAGTTCCTAATTCTAAAAGCAAAACATATCCTTATGAGATAATGAAGAATAGACAGCCCAAC
>NC_021162.2:38512738-38519507 GCF_000331145.2 Cicer arietinum | reverse complement strand
GCTATAAATGATGAGATGGATTCTCTAGAATCTAACAAGACCTGGCATCTGGTAGACTTGCCTCCTGGTTGCAAACTAATAGGTTGTAAATGGATCTTGAAAAGGAAACTGAAACCCGATGGATCTGTTGATAAATACAAGGCTCGCCTCGTAGCCAAAGGTTTCAGACAAAGAGAGAACATAGATTTCTTCGACACTTTCTCACCAGTCACTAGACTAACATCCATTAGGGTGCTTATATCACTTGCGGCTATTCATAACCTGGTGATACACCAGATGGATGTTAAAACAGCCTTTTTAAACGGTGATCTGGAAGAAGAAATCTACATGGAGCAACCTGAAGGTTTTGTAATTCATGGACAAGAAGACAAGGTCTGTAAGTTAGATAAATCTCTGTATGGTCTTAAACAAGCTCCTAAGTAATGGCATGAAAAATTTGATAACTTGATTATGTTGATTGAGTTTAAAGTAAATGAAAGTGACAAATGTATTTACCACAAATATGAAAATGACATATGCACTATCTTATGTCTCTATGTAGACGACTTACTCATATTTGGTTCAAACATTCATGCTGTGAATAATTTGAAATCATTGTTGAGCAACAACTTTGATATGAAAGACCTCGGAGAAGTAAGTGTAATCCTCGGAATCAAGATTACTAGGTCAGAAAAGGGAATTTCTTTGGATCAATCTCACTATATTGAAAAGATCCTAAAGAAATATGATTACTTTGACTGTAAACCTGCTTGCACACCTTATGATCCCAGTGTAAAACTTTTCAAGAACTCTGGTGAAGGTGTTAGACAAACTGTATATGCGAGCATCATTGGCAGCCTCAGGTATGCCACTGACTGTACTAGACCCGACATTGCCTATGTCGTGGGATTGTTGTGTAGGTTTACTAGTAGACCTAGTATGGAGCATTGGCAGGCTATCGATAGAGTCATGAGATACCTTAAAAGGACCATGAGTCTCGGATTACATTATCAAAGATTTCCTGCCGTCCTTGAAGGATACAGTGATGCTGATTGGAACACCTTATCAGATGACTCCAAGGCAACCAGTGGCTATGTTTTCAGCATAGCCGGTGGTGCTGTATCATGGAAATCGAAGAAACAGACAATATTGGCTCAGTCCACTATGGAGTCTGAAATGATAGCACTAGCTAATGCTAGTGAAGAAGCAAGTTGGTTGAGATGCTTGCTAGCAGAAATCCCTTTATGGGATAAGCCGTTACCAGCTGTGTTGATCCACTGCGATAGTACCGCGGCTATTGCAAAAATTGAGAATCGTTATTATAACGGTAAGAGACGACAAATACGTCGTAAGCACATCACTGTTAGAGAATTACTTTCGAAAGGAGCTGTTATTGTGGATCATGTACGCACTGATGAAAATTTAGCTGATCCTTTGACGAAAGGATTAGCTAGAGAGAAAGTCCAAAATACATCCAAAAGGATGAGACTAATGCCTATAGATAAATGAGTCACTTATGATGGTAACCCGACCTAAAAGACTGGAGATCCCAAGAATTAGGTTCAATGGGTAATAACAAGTCATAGTGATATGAGATGAACATGCTATGTTTTATATGAGAAGCATGATTCCTGAAGCGATAAAAGGATGAGATAATAGAAACTCTTAATGAGATCTATACTCTATATGGAGTGGGGTACCTAGTGGCTACAGGAGTACTCTTGATAGACTCACATACGTGAATGTGGAAGTGGGGGCTGCTTCCTATGGAATTTCGAGGCAGAATTCCTAGAGCGTTCACTAGACTGAGATACACGTGTAGGGCCCTAAATGCACGGGTTTTTTAGAATACACCTAATGAAAAGGTTGTGTGTGGGTTTGATGTCAGAGATAGAGTTCAAAACTACGAGTTACTCTTGTTGAATCTGAATCCTACTCGCTATGCACTAGACTGGGATACACATGCAGGGCCCTAAATGCACGGGCTTTATAGAATACACCTAATGAAAGGTTGTGTGTGGGTTTGATGTCAGAGATAGAGTTCAAAACTACGAGTTACTCTTGTTGAATCTGAATCCTACTCGCTATACAAAGGTTCAAGTCGAAAGACACCTTTGTTTATGCACAATCTTATAGAAGCGTTTGATGCTATTCAAGAATCTATTTTTAAATTCAAGTGGGGGATTGTTGGAAATGATGATAGATAAATGGCATTGATGATGGCTTTTAATGTGTGAATTGAAAAATGAGAAGTCTCACATTGGAGGGAACACACTCATTTATGACCTTTATAAGGAGTTAGTTTCACAATTGGGTTGGGCCCCAAAGGGCACCGCAATTTTGTGAAGGAGGGAGAACGCAAGCAAACGGACCACCACACACGCACACACGCGAGCGCGCGCCGCCTCTTGCCCGTCCGGCCGGCTCGGCTCAGTTCAGTTCGGTTCGGTTCGGTTCGGGTTGTGGTGTATTAATTATTTATTTAATTAATTAATTGCTTGCGATATGTCACATATTACGAAACTGCCATCCACAAGGTCAAAGTCAATGTTCTGATTCATTCAAACCCTAAACAGACTATACAGTAGCTGTTTTATCCTAGGGACTTCGTGGTTGATAGTCTGCCTTGCACAATTTTGGGCAGTGCCTCGAAACGTCTTAAAGAGAGTGACCTAGTCCGCGACTCAACCCACAGTAATATTTTCGGTGGCATAAATTGTTTTCAAAGGTTTTCGAATTTCAAAAACAACAGGTTCTTGTAATTTAAAAAATTCTAAAACCATCTATAGAATTGAAAATCTCGATCACATTGGTACTTTTAGAATGATCTGTTTAGTCTCTGGTAATGTGATTGAGAATTTTTCATTTTCAAGGATCATTCCATAATTTCGTAAATTTCAGAAACTTATGTAATTGATCGAGATTCTTGTGATTGAATCCACATCGAGGCGTTCCAATGAGGCACAGACATTTCAAGAACAAGTATGTTTACGACATAATGCTCAACGCTTTCATTTTATAGTATATTTTTACAAATATTTTCTATTTTTTATTATATTGTGTTTTCCTCCTTCAATTGAATCCATGGATACAAAATTTAAGTGACAAATTGTTGGTTTAATATTGTTTGCCTTTTTCAAAAAAAGTTGTTTCATACATCCTTTCAGAGAATGAACTTTCAGAACTATTTGCTGAACACTGCACAGTATTTTATTAGTAGTAGGAACATTCGCAAAGAAAAGTAGCAAATAGTGATTGTTGTATTAATCAAAACCAATAGCGATTGTCAAAAAAAAACAAAAAGAAAAGAAAATAGTGTGACAGAAAAATTTGTTCAATTTGTGCTGAAATCTCTTATGCCAAATAGATTTACTCAGTTTGGGTTATATTTTATGTTTTAGCTATTTGACTTATATTTGGTCTCATGATAAAATGATGAAACTTCTACCGATAGTTGGAATGAGAAGCATAGATGAACCATGGAATTTTAGATGTGGTGTTTCTCTATCTCACATACCCTTATCCTTCTATCATTAGTTGGTTAGTTCTAAATATTTGTATGATATTGTTGGAAATGGAAAGCATCTCCTATTTAAGTTAGGGGAAAAATCTAATATTTTGGGTCTGTATATTTGTGACTAATAATTATGATTTAAGATGTACATTTTTGTGAATTATTTTCAGTTTTCCTAGTATTATAAAATTAGAGATTGTATCCATGTTGTATTTATAAGTCACTCATGCTAAAGGTTTTTCCATTTTAGAATCTTGTCCCCCTCTTAAATAAGAGCCAGAACTCAATGTTTTCTGTCTTGAAACCTTATTTTCCAACACATCTCTACCCATAGTCAAGGTTGACCTTTAGTCTAAACATTGCCAGCCATCAAAGCAATGATATGGGAAGCCTTATTGCCGCCATATTATCTATCAAAATCAACTGTGGGTGTTCACTCCTAAGGCTGAGGTTGTAAAGGATCGTAGTGAATCACACCCTACTCCAACTGTTTTTCCTACTATGGAATTGCTCTAGTTTGTTGAGTCGATTGATGTTTTGCTCAGTCCACAAGAAACTCTCATTTAGTTAATAACTCCTCAAGTACTTTCCAACGAAATCCCTATTGAGCTTGTTAACCTCAGTGTCCAGCTTTTGTGTATATATAAATATATATGTATACAGTTCCACTTTTTATTTATAATAATAACATTGGCGCATATGATTTTTATGCTTTAACTTGAGAAGCAATGTTGAAAAGTATATCCTATTTGAGAAAATATTTTCAATTTTGGAGTAGCATATTTTCTGTTAATAACTAGGATTTGATTTATATACTTTCTGAATTGTATGTAATTTACCTTGTACCTTGCCGGGTCCTCCGTTAGACAAAGAAGGAGCTTAAAAGATTCTTGACACGATCAATAACAGCTATGACCGTGGTATGCTTCTATGGGTTGATCATAATGATGCTAGTGATGCAGCATGTGGCCATAAATCTGTATTCTGTTATGAGCTAATCTGTTTCGTATAGTTAGTTTCGGTTTTGGTTCTTTTTGATGTTCTAAGTAAGTTTCATAATTGTGTTAATGATTTTATATAAAATAAGGAGTAGAGAGTTAATAAATATTTTGAATATGTTAATGATGTAATGTTATTGATAATGATTTGATATGAAAGACAAAGCAACAACCCCCATTAATTTTCATAGGGATAATAATTAAAAAATATGGCAAATAATCTTAACATACTCTAAGGCTGATCCTACAAGATAAATTAAGATACTCTAATATAAATAATATCAAGATATTATAGCATATTTTCTTAAATTATAAAAATATTTCTCTTTTTATGTTGGCTTCCTAGTTTTTGTAAATTAATTTGTTAGTTTCCATAATATTATGCATTCTATTTAAAACCTTTGAGGTGTAATTGGTTGACAACAATCTTAATAAAATATTTTCTGGTTTATTATCAAATATCTCCTTCCTCTGCACCAATTATGTTCTGTGATAAAGATTGTTAAGCATTGCACTTATGTTGGAATCGCAGATGATGTTCTTGCTTTGCTTCAGCATAATACTTACCTTTATCCTGCTAATGTTGTAAACTTGAGGTAGACATTTTTCTCTTGTTAATTTAATCTCTGTTGTTCACAGTCTTTGTTATTAATTTGAAAATGAATGAGGTAAAACAGGCCCGTCACTGTTCAGGCTTCAACCTCAATGAACTCTTGTATATGGAGCATATTAGAGACATTTAAAGAGAAGATTGCAGAAGTAATCTCCCTTTGGCATTTTATTAATTCTAATTTTATAAGTAATAAATATCTCCTGTAATTGTAGCTTTTGTTTACCTTGTAGATTTGGAAAGTGATAGGTAAACCCTTTATTCTTTTAGTTAGTTAAGTTAGGCTGTGAGAGATTTCACTACAAGAAAAACACCATTTTGTGGCCAACTTTATAAATATTTTGTGGCCGAATAAAACCCTCACAAATTAGTGACCGAAAAAGCCCTCACAAATGTCAAAATTGAAATTGGTCTTTATTTGTGGCTGAAAAAGCCCTCACAAATTTTTAAATATTTAACTTGATTTTGTGGCTGCCTAAGCCCTCACAAAATCACAATGTTGTGATTTTGTGAGGGCTTAGGCAACCACAAAATCAAGTTAAATATTTAAGGATTTTGTGAGGGCTTTTTCAGCCACAAATAAAGACCAATTTCAATTTTGACATTTGTGAGGGCTTTTTCGGTCACTAATTTGTGAGGGTTTTATTCGGCCACAAAATATTTATAAAGTTGGCCACAAAATGATGTTTTTCTTGTAGTGTTTGTTTTTTAGTTTTAAAAAGTATGATATTAAAAATAATTTTACAAAACAACTTTTAAAAACAAGTAATCCAAATAAGTTTTTTAAGCCGCCACAAATGCTCAACGTGACCCTATATATATTTTTCTCCCCTCCTCCATTTTTTCACATCCAACTTCTCTCTAAAACCTCATTCTAACCATTCTCTCCTCCTTCTCTCTACACAAAATTACTCTTAAGCTTCATTTAAATTTGGTAAGTATAAATTATATTATATATGTAGTTTTATAATTTTATTTTTTAATTTGATATAACTAATTAATGTTATTGATTTTTATTTTTACAGTGCTTGTTAATTATTTCGAAGACTTGCAAGCATCGTACGTGAGTGAAAGCTTGAAGTCAGACGCTACTCGGCATCAAGTTAGTATTTTATATATTTTAAATTTAGATTAGTAAATATATATATTATTTTTAAAATATAGATTAGTAATATTTATATTTAGATTAGTTTTATAAATTTATTTTTAAAAAAATAGGAATGATGTTGTTTACATATTAATATATGATAAATTAAAGTTTCAAACCACGGTTAAAATATATTAGTTTTAATATAATTATTATTTAAAAAAACATTATTAAAATTGATGATATTATTATTTTTTGTTATAAATAAGTCTTGATTATTAGTCTTGATTTTTAAAAAAACATCATTTAAAATTTTATATAGGTTTATATATATTTATTGTATTGATATATATATTATATTGATAATAATATATTATATATTATATTGTATTGTATTGATAATAATATATTATATTGTATTGATAGTATTGA
Organism: Cicer arietinum; assembly: GCF_000331145.2. Lineage (NCBI taxonomy): Eukaryota > Viridiplantae > Streptophyta > Magnoliopsida > Fabales > Fabaceae > Cicer > Cicer arietinum. Next base: position 38,512,887 of record NC_021162.2, on the reverse strand, counting down.
TAATAATATATTATATTGTATTGATAGTATTGATAATAATATATTATATTGTATTGATAGTATTGATAATAATATATTATATTGTATTGATAGTATTGATAATAATATATTATATTGTATTGATAGTATTGATAATAATATATTATATT
>NC_021162.2:38492743-38511980 GCF_000331145.2 Cicer arietinum | reverse complement strand
CTTTGTGGCGGCCTAAGCCCTCACAAAGGCAGACTTTTGTGGCTGCAAAAGCCCTCACAAATGCCTGTCTTTTGTGGCTGCAAAAGCCCTCACAAATGCTAACCTGTTTTTGGCACTTTGTGGCTGCAAAAGCCCTCACAAAATTTTGTAACCAGCTTCTTTGTGGCTGCCAAAAGCCCTCACAAAAGCCACCTTTGTGGCTGATTATACCCCTTTGTGAGGGCAAAAGCCCTCACAAAATGCTTGTTTTCTTGTTGTGTTTAGGGCCTTTGGGTAATTGGGAGCTTTGCAGACCCTTAAAATTCTGCAGTCTTTTAGCTTTAGTGGTTTGAGAATATAGGTCTTGTAGAGTTCAAAAACTATTTAATAACTTATCATCAATGAATATCAAATAAATCCTGCACAACTGGTAGGTAATCGTTGGAATGTCAAATGCTTCTTCAGACCAAATCGGAAAAGGGGTACAAGTACAACAACCGCACGTCATGCCACCTCATAGCTCATGTTGTCACATGAACTACTTTTGATTATGTTGCTCTCACTATACAAAATTTATTTTACATCTTACTTTATATGATTCCACTGGCTCTATTAGTTTGTAAATTTTAATAGGGGATTAATTAATGCAATTTGATTACCAAGTAGATGTTGGAAATTTAACTTCTTGGCATGCATGTTTTACTTTGATACTTTCCTTTTGAATGTTCGTTTATGCATAGTTATGGCTTATCTCTTTATCTATTCTTCAGACGAACACAAAACTGCCGAAACAAAAGGCTACAATGCTGGAGGAGTATCAGTATACTCCTGGCATGGATAGCATACCCTAGTTTGTGCTAAGTTTGGGCAACGAGGTTAGTTATAAAATTCTCCATTCTCAACCTCTTAATCTAATTATGGAGAAGTCTCCACGATTTTTTTCATTGTGTATAAGTATGGCTCTTCAGTAATATTATCATTTATTTATATGCGGTCTAAACTCAGTTATACACCAAAACATTAAATACTATCATATTATCTTCATACTTTTTTCTGCATTTTAATTACACTTTTTCGGTGCAAACATCTGGCTAATCTATGACTAGATGTTTGATGGATTAGTAGAGCAGATGAACACAGAATTGCGGGGAAAAAAAGGCTGAAATGCTCCTAACATGGATAGCATCATCGTGTTTGTGCTTAGTTTAGGCAAATGAGGTTAGTTATAAAATTCTCTATTCTCAACCTGTTTATATGATTATGGAAAAGTCTCCACAATTAATTTTTCATCGTGTATATGTCTATCTTATAGGTAATATTATCTTCTATTTATATGACGCCTAAACTCAGTTATACGTCAAAATGTTACGTACTATCATATTATCTTTTTCTTTTTTTTTTCTGCATTCTGATTACATTTTTTCGGAGCAAACATGCTGCTAATCTATGACTAGATGTTTGATAGGTTATAAAAGAGAAATGATAGGATTAATCTCTTCTTTCCTACATATTGGTTAGTTTAATTGCAAATAATTCATGATACATAATTAGAGTGGCACATCATAAAATTGACTGGTTTATAGGATTGAACTATAGTCTGGCTTGAGGGTAATGATGTATAACTACGCTTAGGCCCAAGCAAAGATTCTTATAGAGACACCAGTGCATGGTGTGTTCAATTGTTATTTTTTCGTTTACATGGTTTAACTAGTAGGAGAGAGCAAGGTAATAAAAACCGGACCTGCCAGTCCGACCGGTTGAACCAGAAACTGGACCTGCGTCCAGTCTGTTTTGTCTCTATAACCAGCTTGACACAAAACCAGGAATTCAACCGAGAAACAGGTGGAAAACCGGAAAAGACCAAAACAAACCTTGTTTTTAGCGTCATTAGTTATTAAAAAAAAAATGTGGAACTTGGAAGATAGTTAAACAACTATCAGGTTTGATAACAAACGATTGAATAACACATAGACAAGTTTGTAATTCCTCTTCTCTTACATTATTACAAAATGCAAATGCACTTATATTTATAACCAAGTTCCCTCGGTGCTTTCACATTGTCATCGATGTGGGACATTTGACAATAACAAAGGATAAAGGCAAACTGACTTCCTCTACTATTTCATTCCATGGGTTGCTCCTGTTGTGTCTTCTTCTAAGTAGGAGACCCATTTTTTTTTTTTTTGAGTCAGAGACCATATTTTCTAGTTCCCTCCCAACTTTAACTTTTCTTGTTCCCTCTCAACTTTAACTTTTCTTGTGAATTTAAGTTATAAAAAGGAATCATAAATGACATTTATTTTTGTTGATTATGAGATCAAAAATCAGAATCATAAGATTCTTATCTGTATAGTTATTAGTATGTATTAAACAGGATTTCAGTTTCATTTTTGTTTCCTTTTAGGATAACATTTATAGAGAATCAGTTTCCTAATTACCAGTTGTATTATGATTATACGTAATTAAATTACTTGTACTATTTATACTCCTTATGTAATCAGTTTCATTATCAAGCGAATAAACAATCGTTTTTCTTCATGGTATCAAAGCTAGATCTGAACCATCCTTAGTCTCTTTCATTTACCCAATCATGGAAGAAGACAAAACATAAGTCTCACCCACAGAGACTGGCATAAATCTTGTCGGCTTAATCGAAGGGACTAAACTTCTCATCACTGGCCACAAGTTGAATGGCCAAAACCACCTTCACTGGGATAGGTCAAAACCATTATGCAATAGGGACATAAGAGGAAATGCAACACATAACCCACAAGAAATGGAAGAGAAAAATGTTCCATCTCTATTCTGCAAAGAACAAATAGAGGCTCTACAGAAAATGCTCCAATAGATTGTTCTTACTACAGAAAAATGTGGTACAACTTCAGTAGCACAAAAAGGTAATTTCCTACATGCTTTACAAACTAGCAAAGGAAAATCAAAATCATGGATCATAGGTTCAAGAGCCTCAGATCACGTGACTGGGGATATAACAATAATTGAAAATTATTCTCTCTATCATGATAACTCCTCTATTCGGATTGTTGATGGTACCTTGTCAAAGGATATTGGTACATATTTTGTCATCATATCAAAAAATATTACTCTAAATTATGTATTGTCTGTGCCCAAACTTGATTGCAACTCGTTGTCTATTAGAAAACTGACCAGAGAGTTTAGATGTGTCGCTAATTTTTTTTTTTCCACTCTGTGTGAATTTCAAACTTTGCAGTTGGGAAAGACAATTAATAGTGCTAAAGAGTGTGTTGGATTTTACTACTTGGTAGTGTTAAAGTGCTTTTCGGTGATCACACGACAATAGAAGGAGGAATGTTGGAAAAGGAGAGTAATTTCTTTCCTTCTCTTTCAAATTGCATGCAACTCTTTTCTCTTTGTATGCCTTCCTAGATGTCATAAAAGTTTTAAAAAATTATGAAAGTGAAATGAATCGAAAAAGATAAAACATGATATTAGGATATAAAATAAAGGAGAATTAGAGTAGTTCATAGTTGTTTGAACAATTAACTATTAGGTGAGTTTGTTTGTGGCTTTAAATAGGTTGTGACTCAATTATTTTTAGCATTTCAACATGTTAGCACATCTTTAAGTAGCCGTCAATGGTTAGAGGTTAAGGTAACTTTTAATAATGGAGTAGTTTTATGATTGGGAAATCTAGTGTGAAAGGAGATCTGCAAAGGAAACGACAATCGATGAAACTCATGCTGGAGCTGGCGAATGCGCAGTCAAATGGGGTTTCGCATGTGTGAGTGGAAGGGGAACAAGATGAGGGGATGCAAGCCGAAAGAGAAGGGGTCAAATACACTTGATCACTTAATTGACATTTTGAAAGAAATAAAAAACTTTATGTCATGTTCTTATGGTTTGCCTTCTAATTACCATTGTTCATGTAAATGAGGGATATGCTAATAAGCGACCAAACGAAAAGTGAAATGTATTAAATATGCAATTGAATCGTTTGTAAACATACATTTTTCTCTGGTAAATTATCAATCGTTGGAATAACTTAATGGTTGATTGATTGATGTTAGATTAATTCAACGATTGAGATATCACTAGAGAGAATTTAAAGGTTACAACTTTTCATCCACCTCTACATATGTATGTTAATTTTACTTAAATTTAATAGACCTCTATTGTATACATATAGTGTATATGAAACAAAAGAACTTTGACATATTTCGCTAAAGCAATTTAAAGGTATCCTTTAATTCAATAGTCTTACTGTATAATTAATAAGTTATATAGCAAACTTATCCTAACCTTTGTCTTTATTTAAGATACGTTAATATTGTAGAAAATATTTAAAGATAAGTATTTTTTTATAGGTATAAGAAGTATGCTCATTATTAATCACATAAATTAATGTTTTTATCAATTCATTTTATTTAATATTTTTCCTTAGTATTTTTCATTTAACATTGTTACAAATATCTTTAAGATAAGATAAATAATTTGACACAAATAAAAAGTTTTATATAAAACTCTGGCCCATAGCGCATAGAGGGCTTGGGCCCAACCTACAGCATATCCAAGACCCTACTCCTGCATGAGTCTGATACTAGCGCGCAATAACTGAAACTAGCCTCCGAAATCACACAAAATTGTTTGATCAACATCAAATGATAATTGTAACACCCCGATTTTCAAAGCGAGGGTATATTTTTTTTTTCAAAAGAAATTAAAATAAATCAAGAATTAAATAAGGTAATACCTTTGGATAAATAATTGAGTCATTATAATTTACAAGCAGCGGAAAAGTTTCTCAAAATATGAATCCAAAGTATTTACACAACAACAAATGATACATGGAACCCATTCAAATAAGATGTCATACTGACAATATTAGTAAAGGTACAGTTTTCCAGTTCAAAATAATGTAATCCAAAAGAAAGACATTTGTTCCCTCTATGTCATCCTAATCTGATCATTCTACAAAAATCTATAGCTATACACCCTGAGTGATCTCCACGCGCCCCCGTGAGATCCTCCTAACATAGCTTCAGTCAATCATTCTCATCTACATTCCCATCCGTAGGGTACGAACCGGTAGGATCGTCCTGGCTCTCATCTGAGGGCAAAGCCCAGATTTCCACAATAGTTGTAAAGGGTCACCAACCGAAATTAACAGTTAACACATAGCATTTAAGTTTTTAAATGCACAAAATAACCTTTCAACTAAGCATGCACCTTAAAAGGATTTTCCATATGCTAAAAGTTCATATAATGTTTGCAAAATAAAAATGAAATCAAAATAAGTCTTAAATCAATCAAGTAATAACTACTGGTCAATCCATTGATGAACCAATTGAGCAATCGATTATCTAACTCAAAATAAGAATTTCCACTGAGCCAATCGATTGGGACATCGATTAGGAAGAAGGGTTTCAGTGAAAACTGAACTCTGAGCTTAAATCAATCGATTGGGAAATCGATTGAATGGATAACTGAGCCCTTGTGTTGAAGCCAATCGATTGCCTAATCGATTTTGGTCGAAATGGTTGAGCTCCTGTAATGAAGCCAATCGATTGCCAAATCGATTTCTTAAATGATTTTAAAAAAACAGACACTAGTAAAAAATTGAGTTTTTAATTCAGCAGATTTAAGTCGGTTATGTGCCACCAGACTTAATTTAGCAGACTTAACAAATGAGGCGGAGGTATATTTAAGTCGGTTGCCCATATAAACGACTTAACAAAATGATGCGGTGGCAATTTTGTAAATAAATGAAACACTATTAACACGGTTACATTGACAACCGACTTAAGAAATACTGTAAAATATTTATGCCTGAAACACTATTAACACTATTAACACGGTTACATTGACAACCGACTTAAGAAATACGGTAAAATATTTATGCCATTTAATAAAATGAGGTAGTGGCAATTTTGTAAATATTTATGCCATTTAATAAAATGAGGCGGTAGCAATTTTGTAAATATTTAACACTTGTCTAACGCGGTATATTAATAACCGACTTAAGGATAAAACTTAAAATGAGGCGGTGGCAATTTTGTAAATATTTATGCCATTTAATAAATGAGGCGGTGGCAATTTTGTAAATATTTAAAACTTATTTAATGCGGTTATATGGATAACCGATTTAAGGAAGGTTAAAACAAAAAATAAAAGATGCCGTGTATTTAGCGTTTTATCTTCCCGCTCCCATAACATTGCGCTCTAAACCTCTTTCTTCCATTCGTAACTTCTGTATCGTGAAGCACCTACAACTTGGATTCAACTTTTCATTTTGTAAATATTTAAAACTTATTTAATGCGGTTATATGGATAACCGATTTAAGGAAGGTTAAAACAAAAAATAAAAGATGCCGTGTATTTAGCGTTTTATCTTCCCGCTCCCATAACATTGCGCTCTAAACCTCTTTCTTCCATTCGTAACTTCTGTATCGTGAGCTACAACTTGGATTCAACTTTACAACAGTTGCTGTTTTATCGTTATCACTTCATCAATTCATTAAGACAGGTTTGATTCTCAAATTAAATTACATATTTTACATATTTCATTTTTTAGAATTTGTGTGTGGACATAATAGGGAGCAAAACAGTAGTATTTTAATATAGAAAGGGTATAGATAGTAAGGTGTAAACTTATAAATGTAGTATTTTATTTTATGTATTAAAGACATTAGACATGAATATTTTTAGGTGAGTTTGTTTTAGAACAGATGGATTGCAACGTTCTTTTGTTTAATCTAAATCAATTAAGTTTGCCCTTTTATTTTTTGGCTGAAAAACACTCTTCAATAAAACAATTAAAAATATACAATAACAATAATATTCTACGTAGAAAGCCGGATAAGATACTCTTTAACGAAACAATTAAAAACTATACAATAACAATATCATTTTATATAGAAAGGCAGATAAGGTACTCTTTAACAAAACAATTAAAAAATATACAATAACAATAGCATTTTATGTATAAAGGCAGATAAGGTACTCTTCAACAAAATAATTAAAAAATATACCATAACAATAGCATTTTAGATAGAAAGGCAGATAAGGTGTAAACTTCACAAATGTAGTATGTTATCTATTAAATCTGAAAGTAATAGCTCTTATCATTGATGCTTAGGAAAATTAATTAATTTTGAAATACATAAAAGAAATTTATTAAACTAATACACTTGAAAATGTATCATATTTGAACTATTTCAAATGGAAGTGTCTCATTTAAAATATTTCAATTATTTTGTGGTTGTAAATTTCATCGGTACTTAGATATTCACAAAATAATAACAATAAAAAAGAAAACAATAATATACTATTAGATTATTCTTAGCTATTATGAATACGACACTTTAGGACAATAAATAAAAAGTAAAATATACATTTGTTAAGTTGAACCGACTTAAAAGGACGAAGCTCTGTTAAGTCGGTTAAAATGTACATTTTAAGTCAGTTCCGTGTCTGAGTTAACAGCAAACGACTTAATAAACACGAATGTTTAAGTCGGTTAAGTTGAACCGACTTAAAAGGACGAAGCTCTGTTAAGTCGGTTAAAATGTACATTTTAAGTCAGTTCCGTGTCTGAGTTAACAGCAAACGACTTAATAAACACGAATGTTTAAGTCGGTTAAGTTGAACCGACTTAAAAGGACGAAGCTCTGTTAAGTCGGTTAAAATGTACATTTTAAGTCAGTTCCGTGTCTGAGTTAACAGCAAACGACTTAATAAACACGAATGTTTAAGTCGGTTAAGTTGAACCGACTTAAAAGGACGAAGCTCTGTTAAGTCGGTTAAAATGTACATTTTAAGTCAGTTCCGTGTCTGAGTTAACAGCAAACGACTTAATAAACACGAATGTTTAAGTCGGTTAAGTTGAACCGACTTAAAAGGACGAAGCTCTGTTAAGTCGGTTAAAATGTACATTTTAAGTCAGTTCCGTGTCTGAGTTAACAGCAAACGACTTAATAAACACGAATGTTTAAGTCGGTTAAGTTGAACCGACTTAAAAGGACGAAGCTCTGTTAAGTCGGTTAAAATGTACATTTTAAGTCAGTTCCGTGTCTGAGTTAACAGCAAACGACTTAATAAACACGAATGTTTAAGTCGGTTAAGTTGAACCGACTTAAAAGGACGAAGCTCTGTTAAGTCGGTTAAAATGTACATTTTAAGTCAGTTCCGTGTCTGAGTTAACAGCAAACGACTTAATAAACACGAATGTTTAAGTCGGTTAAGTTGAACCGACTTAAAAGGACGAAGCTCTGTTAAGTCGGTTAAAATGTACATTTTAAGTCAGTTCCGTGTCTGAGTTAACAGCAAACGACTTAATAAACACGAATGTTTAAGTCGGTTAAGTTGAACCGACTTAAAAGGACGAAGCTCTGTTAAGTCGGTTAAAATGTACATTTTAAGTCAGTTCCGTGTCTGAGTTAACAGCAAACGACTTAATAAACACGAATGTTTAAGTCGGTTAAGTTGAACCGACTTAAAAGGACGAAGCTCTGTTAAGTCGGTTAAAATGTACATTTTAAGTCAGTTCCGTGTCTGAGTTAACAGCAAACGACTTAATAAACACGAATGTTTAAGTCGGTTAAGTTGAACCGACTTAAAAGGACGAAGCTCTGTTAAGTCGGTTAAAATGTACATTTTAAGTCAGTTCCGTGTCTGAGTTAACAGCAAACGACTTAATAAACACGAATGTTTAAGTCGGTTAAGTTGAACCGACTTAAAAGGACGAAGCTCTGTTAAGTCGGTTAAAATGTACATTTTAAGTCAGTTCCGTGTCTGAGTTAACAGCAAACGACTTAATAAACACGAATGTTTAAGTCGGTTAAGTTGAACCGACTTAAAAGGACGAAGCTCTGTTAAGTCGGTTAAAATGTACATTTTAAGTCAGTTCCGTGTCTGAGTTAACAGCAAACGACTTAATAAACACGAATGTTTAAGTCGGTTAAGTTGAACCGACTTAAAAGGACGAAGCTCTGTTAAGTCGGTTAAAATGTACATTTTAAGTCAGTTCCGTGTCTGAGTTAACAGCAAACGACTTAATAAACACGAATGTTTAAGTCGGTTAAGTTGAACCGACTTAAAAGGACGAAGCTCTGTTAAGTCGGTTAAAATGTACATTTTAAGTCAGTTCCGTGTCTGAGTTAACAGCAAACGACTTAATAAACACGAATGTTTAAGTCGGTTAAGTTGAACCGACTTAAAAGGACGAAGCTCTGTTAAGTCGGTTAAAATGTACATTTTAAGTCAGTTCCGTGTCTGAGTTAACAGCAAACGACTTAATAAACACGAATGTTTAAGTCGGTTAAGTTGAACCGACTTAAAAGGACGAAGCTCTGTTAAGTCGGTTAAAATGTACATTTTAAGTCAGTTCCGTGTCTGAGTTAACAGCAAACGACTTAATAAACACGAATGTTTAAGTCGGTTAAGTTGAACCGACTTAAAAGGACGAAGCTCTGTTAAGTCGGTTAAAATGTACATTTTAAGTCAGTTCCGTGTCTGAGTTAACAGCAAACGACTTAATAAACACGAATGTTTAAGTCGGTTAAGTTGAACCGACTTAAAAGGACGAAGCTCTGTTAAGTCGGTTAAAATGTACATTTTAAGTCAGTTCCGTGTCTGAGTTAACAGCAAACGACTTAATAAACACGAATGTTTAAGTCGGTTAAGTTGAACCGACTTAAAAGGACGAAGCTCTGTTAAGTCGGTTAAAATGTACATTTTAAGTCAGTTCCGTGTCTGAGTTAACAGCAAACGACTTAATAAACACGAATGTTTAAGTCGGTTAAGTTGAACCGACTTAAAAGGACGAAGCTCTGTTAAGTCGGTTAAAATGTACATTTTAAGTCAGTTCCGTGTCTGAGTTAACAGCAAACGACTTAATAAACACGAATGTTTAAGTCGGTTAAGTTGAACCGACTTAAAAGGACGAAGCTCTGTTAAGTCGGTTAAAATGTACATTTTAAGTCAGTTCCGTGTCTGAGTTAACAGCAAACGACTTAATAAACACGAATGTTTAAGTCGGTTAAGTTGAACCGACTTAAAAGGACGAAGCTCTGTTAAGTCGGTTAAAATGTACATTTTAAGTCAGTTCCGTGTCTGAGTTAACAGCAAACGACTTAATAAACACGAATGTTTAAGTCGGTTAAGTTGAACCGACTTAAAAGGACGAAGCTCTGTTAAGTCGGTTAAAATGTACATTTTAAGTCAGTTCCGTGTCTGAGTTAACAGCAAACGACTTAATAAACACGAATGTTTAAGTCGGTTAAGTTGAACCGACTTAAAAGGACGAAGCTCTGTTAAGTCGGTTAAAATGTACATTTTAAGTCAGTTCCGTGTCTGAGTTAACAGCAAACGACTTAATAAACACGAATGTTTAAGTCGGTTAAGTTGAACCGACTTAAAAGGACGAAGCTCTGTTAAGTCGGTTAAAATGTACATTTTAAGTCAGTTCCGTGTCTGAGTTAACAGCAAACGACTTAATAAACACGAATGTTTAAGTCGGTTAAGTTGAACCGACTTAAAAGGACGAAGCTCTGTTAAGTCGGTTAAAATGTACATTTTAAGTCAGTTCCGTGTCTGAGTTAACAGCAAACGACTTAATAAACACGAATGTTTAAGTCGGTTAAGTTGAACCGACTTAAAAGGACGAAGCTCTGTTAAGTCGGTTAAAATGTACATTTTAAGTCAGTTCCGTGTCTGAGTTAACAGCAAACGACTTAATAAACACGAATGTTTAAGTCGGTTAAGTTGAACCGACTTAAAAGGACGAAGCTCTGTTAAGTCGGTTAAAATGTACATTTTAAGTCAGTTCCGTGTCTGAGTTAACAGCAAACGACTTAATAAACACGAATGTTTAAGTCGGTTAAGTTGAACCGACTTAAAAGGACGAAGCTCTGTTAAGTCGGTTAAAATGTACATTTTAAGTCAGTTCCGTGTCTGAGTTAACAGCAAACGACTTAATAAACACGAATGTTTAAGTCGGTTAAGTTGAACCGACTTAAAAGGACGAAGCTCTGTTAAGTCGGTTAAAATGTACATTTTAAGTCAGTTCCGTGTCTGAGTTAACAGCAAACGACTTAATAAACACGAATGTTTAAGTCGGTTAAGTTGAACCGACTTAAAAGGACGAAGCTCTGTTAAGTCGGTTAAAATGTACATTTTAAGTCAGTTCCGTGTCTGAGTTAACAGCAAACGACTTAATAAACACGAATGTTTAAGTCGGTTAAGTTGAACCGACTTAAAAGGACGAAGCTCTGTTAAGTCGGTTAAAATGTACATTTTAAGTCAGTTCCGTGTCTGAGTTAACAGCAAACGACTTAATAAACACGAATGTTTAAGTCGGTTAAGTTGAACCGACTTAAAAGGACGAAGCTCTGTTAAGTCGGTTAAAATGTACATTTTAAGTCAGTTCCGTGTCTGAGTTAACAGCAAACGACTTAATAAACACGAATGTTTAAGTCGGTTAAGTTGAACCGACTTAAAAGGACGAAGCTCTGTTAAGTCGGTTAAAATGTACATTTTAAGTCAGTTCCGTGTCTGAGTTAACAGCAAACGACTTAATAAACACGAATGTTTAAGTCGGTTAAGTTGAACCGACTTAAAAGGACGAAGCTCTGTTAAGTCGGTTAAAATGTACATTTTAAGTCAGTTCCGTGTCTGAGTTAACAGCAAACGACTTAATAAACACGAATGTTTAAGTCGGTTAAGTTGAACCGACTTAAAAGGACGAAGCTCTGTTAAGTCGGTTAAAATGTACATTTTAAGTCAGTTCCGTGTCTGAGTTAACAGCAAACGACTTAATAAACACGAATGTTTAAGTCGGTTAAGTTGAACCGACTTAAAAGGACGAAGCTCTGTTAAGTCGGTTAAAATGTACATTTTAAGTCAGTTCCGTGTCTGAGTTAACAGCAAACGACTTAATAAACACGAATGTTTAAGTCGGTTAAGTTGAACCGACTTAAAAGGACGAAGCTCTGTTAAGTCGGTTAAAATGTACATTTTAAGTCAGTTCCGTGTCTGAGTTAACAGCAAACGACTTAATAAACACGAATGTTTAAGTCGGTTAAGTTGAACCGACTTAAAAGGACGAAGCTCTGTTAAGTCGGTTAAAATGTACATTTTAAGTCAGTTCCGTGTCTGAGTTAACAGCAAACGACTTAATAAACACGAATGTTTAAGTCGGTTAAGTTGAACCGACTTAAAAGGACGAAGCTCTGTTAAGTCGGTTAAAATGTACATTTTAAGTCAGTTCCGTGTCTGAGTTAACAGCAAACGACTTAATAAACACGAATGTTTAAGTCGGTTAAGTTGAACCGACTTAAAAGGACGAAGCTCTGTTAAGTCGGTTAAAATGTACATTTTAAGTCAGTTCCGTGTCTGAGTTAACAGCAAACGACTTAATAAACACGAATGTTTAAGTCGGTTAAGTTGAACCGACTTAAAAGGACGAAGCTCTGTTAAGTCGGTTAAAATGTACATTTTAAGTCAGTTCCGTGTCTGAGTTAACAGCAAACGACTTAATAAACACGAATGTTTAAGTCGGTTAAGTTGAACCGACTTAAAAGGACGAAGCTCTGTTAAGTCGGTTAAAATGTACATTTTAAGTCAGTTCCGTGTCTGAGTTAACAGCAAACGACTTAATAAACACGAATGTTTAAGTCGGTTAAGTTGAACCGACTTAAAAGGACGAAGCTCTGTTAAGTCGGTTAAAATGTACATTTTAAGTCAGTTCCGTGTCTGAGTTAACAGCAAACGACTTAATAAACACGAATGTTTAAGTCGGTTAAGTTGAACCGACTTAAAAGGACGAAGCTCTGTTAAGTCGGTTAAAATGTACATTTTAAGTCAGTTCCGTGTCTGAGTTAACAGCAAACGACTTAATAAACACGAATGTTTAAGTCGGTTAAGTTGAACCGACTTAAAAGGACGAAGCTCTGTTAAGTCGGTTAAAATGTACATTTTAAGTCAGTTCCGTGTCTGAGTTAACAGCAAACGACTTAATAAACACGAATGTTTAAGTCGGTTAAGTTGAACCGACTTAAAAGGACGAAGCTCTGTTAAGTCGGTTAAAATGTACATTTTAAGTCAGTTCCGTGTCTGAGTTAACAGCAAACGACTTAATAAACACGAATGTTTAAGTCGGTTAAGTTGAACCGACTTAAAAGGACGAAGCTCTGTTAAGTCGGTTAAAATGTACATTTTAAGTCAGTTCCGTGTCTGAGTTAACAGCAAACGACTTAATAAACACGAATGTTTAAGTCGGTTAAGTTGAACCGACTTAAAAGGACGAAGCTCTGTTAAGTCGGTTAAAATGTACATTTTAAGTCAGTTCCGTGTCTGAGTTAACAGCAAACGACTTAATAAACACGAATGTTTAAGTCGGTTAAGTTGAACCGACTTAAAAGGACGAAGCTCTGTTAAGTCGGTTAAAATGTACATTTTAAGTCAGTTCCGTGTCTGAGTTAACAGCAAACGACTTAATAAACACGAATGTTTAAGTCGGTTAAGTTGAACCGACTTAAAAGGACGAAGCTCTGTTAAGTCGGTTAAAATGTACATTTTAAGTCAGTTCCGTGTCTGAGTTAACAGCAAACGACTTAATAAACACGAATGTTTAAGTCGGTTAAGTTGAACCGACTTAAAAGGACGAAGCTCTGTTAAGTCGGTTAAAATGTACATTTTAAGTCAGTTCCGTGTCTGAGTTAACAGCAAACGACTTAATAAACACGAATGTTTAAGTCGGTTAAGTTGAACCGACTTAAAAGGACGAAGCTCTGTTAAGTCGGTTAAAATGTACATTTTAAGTCAGTTCCGTGTCTGAGTTAACAGCAAACGACTTAATAAACACGAATGTTTAAGTCGGTTAAGTTGAACCGACTTAAAAGGACGAAGCTCTGTTAAGTCGGTTAAAATGTACATTTTAAGTCAGTTCCGTGTCTGAGTTAACAGCAAACGACTTAATAAACACGAATGTTTAAGTCGGTTAAGTTGAACCGACTTAAAAGGACGAAGCTCTGTTAAGTCGGTTAAAATGTACATTTTAAGTCAGTTCCGTGTCTGAGTTAACAGCAAACGACTTAATAAACACGAATGTTTAAGTCGGTTAAGTTGAACCGACTTAAAAGGACGAAGCTCTGTTAAGTCGGTTAAAATGTACATTTTAAGTCAGTTCCGTGTCTGAGTTAACAGCAAACGACTTAATAAACACGAATGTTTAAGTCGGTTAAGTTGAACCGACTTAAAAGGACGAAGCTCTGTTAAGTCGGTTAAAATGTACATTTTAAGTCAGTTCCGTGTCTGAGTTAACAGCAAACGACTTAATAAACACGAATGTTTAAGTCGGTTAAGTTGAACCGACTTAAAAGGACGAAGCTCTGTTAAGTCGGTTAAAATGTACATTTTAAGTCAGTTCCGTGTCCGAGTTAACAGCAAACGACTTAATAAACACGAATGTTTAAGTCGGTTAAGTTGAACCGACTTAAAAGGACGAAGCTCTGTTAAGTCGGTTAAAATGTACATTTTAAGTCAGTTATGTGTCTGAGTTAACAGCAAACGACTTAATAAACACGAATGTTTAAGTCGGTTAAGTTGAACCGACTTAAAAGGACGAAGCTCTGTTAAGTCGGTTAAACTTAACCGACTTAAAAAAGACGTGTTTATTAAGTCGTTTGTTGTTAACTCGGACACGGAACTGACTTAAAATGTACATTTTAACCGACTTAAAAAGGTAAATTTCTACTAGTGATCCAACTACACAAAAGAACTTATTGTATGCACAAGATTGGTTATTACAAAATTGATTGGCAAATCGATTTTGTCAAATTAGCCTAGTCTCTGTAACTCATCAAATCGATTGGGAAATCGATTTCCCTGCTTATTCTTCCAAAAATACATAAACTAATTCAATCACATTCATACACAACTCCAAGTCTTAACACTTAGCGATTCCCACACAATCACCACGACAAATAGGGTTTCGAAATAGTTTTACAATCCATCACACTTACACCCGATAATCATAACACTTAGCAATTCCAACACAATTACCACGACAACTTTTTAGTTTCGAAATAGTTTTACAATCAGTCACACTTACACACAATATCAATACATAACACTTAAACATAACTTGATTCAAACACGACTCGTGTGCCAAGCACCCTAATGCAATGCGTATATGCCAAAATGCATGGACTCGGTATTCCAAACCAAAACCCTCCTCGAAGGGCCGTAAATCATAATTGTACCGCCTATCGCAGGCCAAAGTACCAATTACCGAGGTGCCACCTATCACGGGTCAGCACGATTTACTAAAAAGCGTAAATCATAAACGTACCACCTATCACGGGTCAGTACGTACCGTTTATCGAGGTGCCACCTATCACAGGTCTGCACGGTTTACTAAAAAGAACGTAAATTGTAAATGTACCGCCTATCACAGGCCAAAGTACTATTTACCAAGGTGCCACCTATCACGGGTCTGCACAATTTACAAAAAAGCGAAAACCATAAACGTACTGCCTATCACGGGCCCGTACCGTTTATCGAGGTGCCACCTATCACGGGTCAGCACGATTTACTAAAATGCGTAAATCATAAACATCACAGGCCAAAGTCCTATTTATCAAGGTGCCACCTATCACGGGTCTGCACGATTTACAAAAAGAATGAAAATGTATGAGCATATACTGACTCCATCCACAACAATCGTTAAGTAAATGCAGATATTAAAAGATTCCCCATTTTTAATACTCATTTAACTTAAACGACTTTCAAACAACATTAATTAAATAAGTCATTAAGAGATTCCCCGTTCTTAATACCGATTTAACTTAATGATTTTCAAAACAAAACGTTAAGCAAACAGTCATATTAAGAGATTCCCCATTCTTAATATACTTTTGACTTAAACGATTTTCTCGCAAAACATTCAGTAAACAAGTCATTAAGAGATTCCCCATTCTTAACGCCCAGTTAACTTAAACGATTTTCAAAACAACATTAAATAAATAAGTCATTAAGAGATTCCCCGTTCTTAATACCGATTTAACTTAATGATTTTCAAAACAAAACGTTAAGCAAACAGACATATTAAGAGATTCCCCATTCTTAATACCGATTTATCTTAATGATTTTCAAAACAAAACGTTAAGCAAACAGACATATCAAGAGATTCCCCATTCTTAATATACTTTTGACTTAAACGATTTTCTCACAAAACATTCAGTAAACGAGTCATTAAGAGATTCCCCATTCTTAATATACTTTTGACTTAAACGATTTTCTCGCAAAACATTCAGTAAACGAGTCATTAAGAGATTCCCCATTCTTAATACCGATTTATCTTAATGATTTTCAAAACAAAACGTTAAGCAAACAGTCATATTAAGAGATTCCCCATTCTTAATATACCTTTGACTTAAACGATTTTCTCGCAAAACATTCAGTAAACGAGTCATTAAGAGATTCCCCATTCTTAACGCCCAGTTAACTTAAACGATTTTCAAAACAACATTAAATAAATAAGTCATTAAGAGATTCCCCATTCTTAACGCCCAGTTAACTTAAACGATTTTCAAAACAACATTAAATAAATAAGTCATTAAGAGATTCCCCATTCTTAACGCCCAGTTAACTTAAACGATTTTCAAAACAACATTAAATAAATAAGTCATTAAGAGATTCCCCATTCTTAATACCGATTTATCTTAATGATTTTCAAAACAAAACGTTAAGCAAACAAACATATCAAGAGATTCCCCATTCTTAATATACTTTTGACTTAAACGATTTCCACACAAAACATTCAGTAAACAAGACATTAAGAGATTCCCCATTCTTAACGCCCAGTTAACTTAAACGATTTTCAAAACAACATTAAATAAATAAGTCATTAAGAGATTCCCCATTCTTAATACCGATTTATCTTAATGATTTTCAAAACAAAACGTTAAGCAAACAAACATATTAAGAGATTCCCCATTCTTAATATACTTTTGACTTAAACGATTTCCACACAAAACATTCAGTAAACAAGACATTAAGAGATTCCCCATTCTTAACGCCCAGTTAACTTAAACGATTTTCAAAACAACATTAAATAAATAAGTCATTAAGAGATTCCCCATTCTTAATACCGATTTATCTTAATGATTTTCAAAACAAAACGTTAAGCAAACAAACATATTAAGAGATTCCCCATTCTTAATACCGATTTATCTTAATGATTTTCAAAACAAAACGTTAAGCAAACAAACATATTTATATATATATATATATATATACACATTAAATACTTTTAACAAATATCTCAAAATAACTAGATATTTGTTAAATTACCATTTCACCCATAACGCATTAAATTTTTCGTAAAAGATTCACCGCAGTTAATTTAATTTATTCATCGACGAGTAATTCTAATCGGCAACAAAATATCTTTTTGATCATATAAACTCCAAAATATTAATAACTTTGGCTAAAAATCCTCTGAGTTCAATACCAAAATACACGAAAATATATAAAGTATACTTTAAAATTATGGGTCTTACAATAATCTACGTTTCATGCTGGATAAGCTATAACCGCCTAACTTTCTCAGTGGTTACTCTTGGAGGTGCCATTTTATAATGGATTTCACCTTCACCATTTTTACCTCACTCCCTTAAACTCTTACTGACTTAGGTGTCATTGAGCTTGCAAGTACCCCTTTCGGGAGTTGAAAATTGTCAACTGTCATTCGCCGCCACTAGTTATCGTCTCTAACCATCTTAAAAGGAACTCTTCCACAATTTTCTCACTTTCTGTTACTCTAATTTGAAATTCTCTCTGAATGAAATCCAAACATGGTGGTGTGACTCTGAAATCTCATATTCAACAACTTTAAGATGTTGCGACTCTATCTCTGGTGCAACTGTTAAAGGATCATCAAGGAATTCCAATCAATGTCTGGGATGTTTTGTATTAATTCTATTTGTGGGTTAACTTCAAGATATGTGTATTATATGAACTACATATTTACGAATGATATTGTGAGAATAAGCAATTTGTATAATTTGGTTGGTATTGGATGATTTTATAAGGTGATGACTTTGTGTCTAAACCAGGTTGGTTTAGAACAAAGTTGAATGGTTTGGACGCTATAGTTTAGTGATCTATTTTGTTATTAACTAAGGTGATGACATTCATGCATGCATTGGAGGCCTGAACTTAGTCACGAATACATGACGATAGTTCATTGTAAAGGCAACATGATTTAGAAAAATACTCAACGGTGGAGTAATGAACATGAAATTTTGAACAACATTTGTCCAACGGTGGGGCAAGTCCAATGGTGGGACATTGTCAAATGGTGGGACTCTTTCCTCTAAGGGTGGTGAATTTTCCGGAATCATGCATTGACATATAGTCTAACAAATAGGATTTTGTGTATTCCGCTTGAATTATATCTTTAGTGCTTTGTGATCTTAATTGTTAAATGAAGTATATGATTTAATTATATTCTCTATAGTAACTATATATGCATGACTTTTTGCCTTGTTTATGTTATTTGGAGATTACCCTTACTTTTGGACAAATGACATCCCCAATTTGCTTTCGCACCTGAAGGAGTTTGCGGAGGAATAGAGGGAGCTTTTCTTTTAATTTCTAGGATGGGTAGCTGTGGTCAGCTTTAGGGACCTTATTTTTGTCAGTCTTTAGTTCATACCAATTATTATTTCTCTATTTTGGTACGATGCCTTTAAAATCCTAGTACTTGAGTACTCAAACATTTGACTGAGATGTTGGAGACTTTTTAATTAACCATGAATTGTTTGTTGAGTTTAAATGTGTGATTTGGTAGGTTGCTTGTGCGATAAATTGAATCTTTTTAAATAAATAAAAACATGAACCGAATTTTAATATAGTATTTCGAGATAATGTCCCTAAAAGTGGGATGTTACACAAAGCGTAGGTGGGGGGAGGGGGGTTAGAGGGAGGTGTGGAGAGGGTTGGTGTATTGGATTGGTAGAATGCGTAGGTGTTTGCGGGGGTTTAGTGTGAGTAGAGGATGGTGTTGGTATTGGAAATTGTGTGTTAAGAGGGTAAAGATGTGATTTGTATCTAAGGTTTGTAAAATGTTCTGTTAGGGTTGCCTCAAAGATTTCTTCTAAGGTATTTGTATCAAAGTCAGGGTCAGTAGATGAGAGGTTGAGCTTGAAGTCATTTGAATGCAGGAGAGATTCAAATGATTTAAAAGAGAAAAAATGTGTAAGAAATACAGTTGAAA
>NC_021162.2:38486083-38492590 GCF_000331145.2 Cicer arietinum | reverse complement strand
TAGAATGGGTAGGTGTTTGTGGGGGCTTAGTGTGAGTAGAGGATGGTGTTGGTATTGGAAATTGTGTATTAAGAGGGTAAGGATGTGATTTGTATCTAAGGGTTGTAAAATGTTCTGCTAGGGTTGCCTCAAAGGTTTCTTCTAAGGTATTTGTATCAAAGTCAGGGTCAGTAGATGAGAGGTTGGGCTTGAAGTCATTTGAATGCAGGAGAGATTCAGATAATTTGAAAGATAACAAATGTGTAAGAAATACGTGAGAATGGTGATTTTTCTTGTGTTACCATGCATAAGCAACACTTGTCAGAAAATCACGAACCATAAATATCTTACAAGAAAACTTCCATATTATAATTAATTGAATTTTAATTTATTAGAGACACACAAAAAAGTTCAATTTCAACATAGACAAAACATATATATTTAACCATTTACTATGTTTTATCAAAGACAAAAACACACATATGCTTCATCATCATTCCTTTATAAACATAATGTTAAGATTTTTCATTATAAATTTAATGTATAAAATACCCTTCTAGACATAGTCCTTATAAAATGATGTTTGATCTCTATATGCTTTGGTTCAACTATAAAATAGTATTTTTGGTTAAACATATAGCTGAAATATTATCATAGAAGATAAGAATGTTACTCTCATTGATTTTGAAATCTTTAAGTTGATATTTCATCCACAATAGCTTTGTGCTACAACTGGCTGCTAAAATATATTCTGCTTCTGGTGTAGATATAGCAATAATCATTTGTCTTTTGCTTAATTGGGTGATTAGATTCTCACCAAAGAATGTACAATTTCCACTGGTAATTTTCCTTTCTAGCTTGTCTTCAGCATAGTCAGCATCACAAAAGTCAACATACCTATACTTAGAGGATGACTTATAACACATACCAAGATTAGTAGTACCTTTCACATATGTGAAGATCCTCTTAACAGCTCTTAAGTGGGATTCTTTAGGATCATAGTGAAATCCAGTACACAAACCAAACATAATATAAGGTCTATAGGCAATTAAGTAAAGACGAAAGCCAACCATCCCTCTATGTACCTTTTGATCCACCTTTTTAGATGAATCATCATTATGAAGAGAACATGATGGATGCATAGGCGTATGCGTACACTAAAATTAAATTTTAGGTGATCTAAAATCATGCCACGTGTACTATATGCATTTTGCAAGGCATTTGTTTGTAGTGTAGATTACTTAACTTTTGTGTTATGATCTAAATATATGTAATAAAGTCAATGCTTTAAGCTTTTAACCTATGTAAAATTTTAGAATCCCTATAATAGAAATGAAGAGTAATATGGTAAAGTTGTATTATGAGGATTGTCGCAAGGACGGCAATTGCTATCTCAAAAATGGATAGAGCGCTCTTCCAGAAAAATCATTTTCTCAAATGTCAATGTCATCTAATTTCCAATGTTTTATTTTTTGGTATTTTATTTGTTTTAGGAAAAGGTTTTTTGTATTAAAGTTGCCCTTATGCAAATCACACTTCAATGATATTTTGAGTTTTAAAACAAAATCTTTATATTGAGATAAGTGAATACTCAAAGAGAAGAATAGACATGAATAAAGATTTTTACTGTGTCCCTTGAAACAGAGTAATCATCTCGATCATATCTATATGAGTGATACTCTCTTAGACTAATTATCTAAAGAAAATATCTCTTCCTATGATCATCTCTCTTTTGGACAACAAATCAATGCTTCTTGTCTTTTTCTCTTTTAAGATTTGTCTTTATATGTTCGGAAAAAATTCACTACTTCCATTTTTTCTACTGGTTGTGTCACTTAAAACTCTTCAACAACAAATTGGACAAAACCCGCATGCCTTTGTAAGGCATAATGAGTTAATAAGTGAGAGTAGTCTACTTACTAATACTTACCAAGCTAAATGAAAATTACGAGGTTTTTAAATATAAAGCTCGAGTTGTGGTAAAGGATACACTCAACCATTTAGAATATATTACACATAGGTGTTTGCTCCAATAGCTTGTTGGGAAACCATTAGAATGATCCTTTCTATTGAAACCTACAAAGGATGAAGTGTTTACCAACTTGATATAAAGAGTGCATTGCTGCATGGTGAGTTGAATTATAGTGTTTATTGAGTAACCTTGTGGTTATGAGAATAAGGGAGCACAAGACAAAGTGTATAAACTCAATAAGGCATTATATGGACTCAAACAAGAGCTCGGTACAACAAGATTGAATCCTATTTTACCAAGGAAGGTTTTGAAAGATGTTTTTGTGTGCACACTTTGTTTATAAACACCAAAAGAAGGAAGAAGAATTCTTGTGGTCATCTTGTATGTTGATGATTTGATTTTCACAAGTAATGATAAAGCAATGTTTGATTGATGATAGTGATGTTATAAATTTGTGATGAGAATAATGAAATAACCTCACAACTGATTAAACAATGGTGATTCCAACTTGTACTAAAGATGAGGCTCTTAATGGAGAAGTCTAGGCTAACGAGGGAAGAAAATAGATGTTGAGAATATTTGAAGTTGATTAGGGTTTTCATATGGCCAACATGCATAATCAATGTTGAAAAATGAAGTTTTTAACAAAACTGCACTGTCGTATTCGAATACAGCAGCATCCTTGTATTCGAATACAGTGTTATTTCATAAGTCAGTAACAAAAACAACACATTTGTAGTCGACTACGAGACATGATGTAGTCGGATACAAGACAGGATGTCAGCAGCAAAAACAACACCACTGTATTCGAATACAACATTCTTGTAGTCGAATACAGTGTTGTTTTCTGAAGTCAGTAGCCAAATCAAGACATTCTTGTAGTCGTATTCGAATACAAATCAGAAAAAGTGCAGAAATCAGTTTTGAAACATTTCGAAAAGGTTTCGCAATCAATCAACACTTACAACAAATCCAAAACAATCACACTTAGCAATTAAGGCACAATCACAAAGATTCCCCATTTTTAATACTCATTTAACACTAATGATTTTTCAAATACCACACAGAGCATACTCAAACATATTCTCAAGTTCAATCCACAATTCACACTAAATCATATCAGTTCATTTTTCCACAAAATCCACACATAAAACACATCCCAAAAATTCATTATATTAATTATGAACACATCAATCACAACAAACATAAATCATCACAAACCACACTTCAAAACACACCGAAAACATATTCCAGTAATTCACACATAACCGAATTAAATTCATTTTCCACAAATTCACACCTCAAATACATCAAATTTTTTTTCCACAATCTCACATATAAGGTCCTAAATGCAAACTACAAGTTTGGAAGGATCCATTAGCTCAACGGTAGCTTTAACAACGATTTATGGCACCGCGATTAATTTTGGTAAAAACTTCGTTCGCGTCGTCACTTTCAAAGTTTGTTCACTAGCACCGTAGCGTAGAGATGAGCAATTTTCCCTTCTATCTCTTCACGAAACGAAGCTCGAATGTCGAAGAAAAGTGGAGGTTTGTGTTTGACGGTTTTGAAATCACCAACACTGTTTTTCTTCGTTTTCGAATCAAGGAAGAAGAATAAAGCTGGGAGGGAAAAGAATGAAGATTGGAGGAAGAAGAAGGAGTTCTCGCGCGAGGCCTGGGATGGAAATGATTTTCTTTCTGTTTTCCTTTCTTCCTTTTTCCTTCCTTTCTATTTCCTTTTCTTTCTTTCTTTATATATATATATATATATATATATATATATATATATAACAAATATCCAAAAATATCTAGATATTTATCAAAATTATCATTTCACCCATAACTTCTCAAACCACTTTTTCAGAAAAATATCTTCTCTCGCCGCAATTCATTTGGCAGATGAATTTTTCTGGAAAACGCTACATCTCAGAAAATTTTCTTTTCGACAAAAGATTCTCCGTAAATAAATAGAATTATTCCTCGACGAATAAATTTAATCGGGACATCAAAAGATATTTTTGAGCATTAAACTCACAAAATATCAATAACTTGGCTAAAAAGTCTCAGAGTTCAACATAAAAGCACACCAAAATACAATAATTACAAATTAAAACCAAGGGTCTTACAAAACACAATAAACAAAATAGAGAAGATGAACCTTAAACCAAACATTGTACAAAGCAACTCACGTAACATAGCAGCAAACAAGCAAACGCGAAAATATGAACAAAGATGCAAACTTATCAGTACACAACGTCGACAAATAGGAGACCAACACCAGAGAGCAGGAGAAAGAACAAGTGGAAAACGACGCAAACTATGCTCTTGTTGACGAAGGAGATATCACGTTGACGGTATTTTTGACGGAGGGGTGAATGAAGGAGAGATCCAGTTGACGGTGATGAAGAACGTGAACGACGATGCAATGTGTTGATGATTTAGGGATTTAGTGAAAAAGCTTGATGATATGTTGATAATTTAGGGATTTAGTGAAAAAGTTTGATGATATGTTGATAATTTAGGGATTTAGGAAACTAGTCTGGCCTAACATTTCCTTACTTTTCTTCTTCTGCGTCGACGTTACACTTTCTTTTTTTTTTAACTTAATTTTATTTTATATAATAAAAAATAATATAATGAATGTTATTTGGAGGTAATTATTAATATATTATTTGGAGGGAATTTTTCCCCAAAAAAAATTCATGAATGTTAAATTTTAAATAACATTTTATAACTGTAGAATTTTATTCAAAATAAGGTAACAATCATAAAATGTTCCTAGAAATGTCTTAGAGAACAATTATCAAATATTGTCATAGAATTATCATAGGGATATTTTAAAACTGTGCCCAAAAATATTTTATAGAACGTTTATATGGTGTTGCAAAAAAATACTGACAACAGATATAAAATATTGTCTCATCTAGTTTTAGACAACATTTTATACATGTTTCTTAAAAAAATGTTGCAATAGACCATAAATGCTTTATTGCATTTTTTGCACCTTCCATTGCAAACTAGGCTTTCTTTGCACCATTCATGTTTCTTGTTTTTAGGGTCTTCAATAAAACTTCAGAAAAATAATGAGAAGCTTAAAGGCAAACTTATTACTACTGCAGATGAGAAAATTGATCCATCAGCCTCTTGTAGCAAAGTTAACTATGTGCTAATTAACGAGCTCCCAAATACTACTCCAGCTGTGAAAATTGATCTATCAGCCACTTGTAGTATTTATCAAATATTTTGTTTAGGAGGATGATTATTGTTCTTTATGAAATTAGTTTGTAGTTTATCACAATAAATATTAAGAAACTCATTTGGACTTCAATTGAAAGTTTATTGAATCTTGTAAAGCAAAATAACTATTTATTGTTTGTTTTAATAGAAATAGTAAAATTTAATTATATTTTATTGTATGTTTCAATGGCATTAGTTAATAAAAATAAATTAAAATTTTAAATTTAATTTACTGATATTAATAATTTAGAATTACAATTAGTATGCAGATAAACTAAATTTAATTTAATAAATAATAATAAGTTTTAGTGACAAGCAATACCGTAGGAATAAATCAATTTTTTTATATTAATCTAGTTTTTAGTGATAGACAACACCGTAGGAATAAATCCATTTTTTATGTATATTTATCTAGATTTTAGTGACAGCCATCGTAGTAGGTAGAAATCAGAAACATGTAGTAACAGTCCTTAAAACATGTAGTGACAGTCCTTAAAACATGTAGTGACAGTCCTTAAAACATGTAGTAAAGTATTCAAAATTTAGCAAAGTATTCTTGACATTTATCCATAGTTTTTAACTTTTAGTGACAAACTTTGTATATCAGTAGAAGTCAATTTTCTTATAGTGAGAGTTTAATAGATTTGCTTTGGTTATATTCCTTTAACAAAATCTAACCATTAACAATTAATATTGGTCATTTAAAAAAGAGTTTAATAGATTTGCAGTGTAAATTTTATTTTACACGTTCATCTAAGAGCATGTCTAATATTCGAATTTCAAAGAATTACATTAAGTTTTAAAGTAGGTCCATATATGTTGACTCAATTTTACGATTAAATGTAGTGTCATGTCCCACTACGATTTGAACTTTGATTAGTCATGCTGGGGAGATTAGCTGAAATATGGACTCGATCATCAAATGGTTCTTTTAAAATGAAAAGAAGAAATTGTATAATTGATAAGAAAGGGTTCATGCTATTGCTGGCAGCTTTGGTTCACAGACAAAGAATGAGCTGAAATTTTTATTGAGCTAACTTCCCTTTTCCAAGGTGTTTTGTTGCAAAGAAAGTTTTGCATGTGTGTTGTGAACAGAGTAAAAATACTAATTTATGTTTTAATTTGACCTCAACCCCCTTTTCCTCTGCCGTGTCTTTTGTTGATTAATTATAATTTGATTACAGACACATGTGTTTGAGTAATTAACTCAACCAATCATATTGCTATTTTATTTTTCTCTTTATGCTGGGACCAAAACTATATCCCACCACATGACCCCAAATTCATTAATCATAAGCTATTACATAACAAATTCAC
>NC_021162.2:38483152-38485636 GCF_000331145.2 Cicer arietinum | reverse complement strand
TAAGAAATCTATCTAATTAAGTTTATTAGCTCCTCAGTAAGTTTATCGGCCACATTAGAGAACAATTATCTTCAATATCAAATATCGCAAGCTTTAATTTATGGTCGAAGTAGGATTAAGGATCTCATATTTTGGATCTTACGGTTGCAGCATTGCCATAAATGCAAATTAAATTTCAGTAAACACATTGCTGCAACCATTAATTTCAGTAACAAATTATCCACTTTAGTTAAAATTACTAAAAGAGCATTTAATCAAACACCTTATATGCAGAATATTTTTACCCCCTTTAGTTTAATAAATTCAAAATGATTACATCACATAAAAAAAAAAAACACAAAAAATGAAGCATAATCATAAAATTAGAATATAAATTCCTTACCTTTTGGTTCACGCCACAGTTGTAGTTTAACGGTTTAAGAGACTCGGTTGACTTCACGTCATAGTTGCGGAGGTTGGAATGAGAGGGGATTAGCAACGAATGATGGTTTTAGGATTTGTGGTGGGTTGAGAAAGAAAAAAAGAACTGATTTTTTTGTAGAAAGAACGGTTGCCCTGTTCAATTAGGCTGGGAGTGGTTGAGTTGTGGTGTTGAGAACGTACGGTAGTAGGAAATAGGGGTTTTAGTGTTTATTTGAGTAAATTGAAAAATAAAAACTTTGACAGCACAAATATTCAAATACATGAATACATAATTTTGTTTTTTTATTTCTTTTTTTAATTAGTTATTAAATATTTCACATTTTCTAAAAAAAAATAATTATGCAAAAATTGTTTCACATTTTTCGTGTTTTTATTAATAAATTAAATTAAATTATGTAATTAAAAAATAGTTAGTGACTGAAATTTTGGTCGCTAAAATTTAGTTGCTATTTCAGTCTCTACTTTTTGTTAGCGACCAATTTAGTGACGGAATAATATTTAGTTTCAAGGTTTAAATTTTCAGTCTCTATTTCAGTCGCTAGTGTAAAAGGCAAATTTTCTATTAGTGATAATTAGCGACTGAAATTGTAGTCGCTAAAATTCAGTCGCTATTTCAGTCTCTAAATTTCATTAGCGATCGATTTAGTGACGAAAACATATTTAGTTCATAAATTCAAAATTACGGTCTCTATTTTGGTCGCTAGTGTGACTGAAAATATTCGGTCTCTAAATCGGTCACTATAGGAGAAATTTCTAGGAGTGCTCACATAACTTTTACTTTAATGGAAATTTTTATCACTAAATTGTTTGATTCAGAAATAAATTAATTTATTCACACTATCGATTCTTTTTTGAGGACAAAAGAAATATATATTAGTTGAAATTTAGCACAAAGGTATTCAAACCAAATACAATGAAAGAAGGGAAAATGACAAGACCAAAAAGAGAAAGTAAAAAAAACACTAAAATTTTATTATTTTTAATATAATTATTTGTCTCCTTCTCATAGTACTATGAACTATTTATTATATCATTTCACCTATTTTTTTCTCGATATGTTAAATAAGGATTTATTGACAAATTAATTAATCAATGTTATTGTTAAACATTGAAAATGATATCTAAGGTATAATCTGTAAGATTTATGGGTCACATAATAAAGTGTGTTAGGATCATTATATAATTAGCCAATAAACTAGGGGTCAAATAATATATAATAGTTTATGGCTAAAGAGCATAATAGTTATGAAAATTAATAGTGTAGATACCAAGCAGTTTCTAATTTAATGAGGGGCTGAATTGGAAATACTGCAATTTGGGATATAACTAATAATAGTTATATATAGGGGTAATGGTCCCCAAGGCAAACACAACAAGACTATTCAGTTTCAAAACCCTAAAGGAGAAAACTCTCTGGTTCTCTCTATCCCCATCAAGAGAGCAAGGTCTTCAGGGTGTTTTGCTAAGGAAGATCACCCAACCCATTGGCTCTATCATCATCATCCCAGGATTTCATCAATGGCAATTCCCACAGGTATGCTTCCGCCCTTGGTTATTCATCATGTAATTGGCATTGATAGTTAACAATTGGTATCAGAGCCTACCATGTTTAATTCATGATGAAATTCGGTTATTGTCTTTATTTTAGGATTCAATTTGGGAATTTTGACATGATTGAAATCTTAGGGTTTGAAATTTGGGAATTTGGATTTTCAAATTACAAACTTATTGTCCATGTTTATAATTCTAGACTTTTGGCTTGAATTATTTTAATGAATTATTTTTTTTTAATAAATCCTAATTATTTAAATAATTTTTAATCAAGCAAAGTTATTTATTAAAATAATCTGTGGGAATATTTTTTTAAAAGGTTTATACTTCGTTTTTTTTTATTCCCACAGTTGGTTAGGTTGTTTATTGCAACTCTTGACCGAGACAGCTCGATGGTTTATTACATATACATTCTTTTTAATGAAGTAGCCGTTATAGATTGCAGAGGTTTAAGTCCCAGCTTTATAGTAGTGTGTTTTGAATTAAATATTAGGAACTATTTGATGAAAA